>NW_026943643.1:0-39685 GCF_024139115.2 Armigeres subalbatus
ATCAGCAGTTGACGAGAATAGTCATCCTTCAAGCCATTCAGTTCGAACGTATTCCAGAAAGCGTAGTGAATAAAACCATCCCATTCCTCGAAAATAGAAGACCCGGTTGAGTTTCGGTAGTTTCGGTAGGTCGGCGTCAATGCCTATGAATGAATTAAACGTACTTAGAAATAAAGTTGCTACAAATTTAAAAAAAAATCGCGCTTTACCTACAGTAGGTAACCGTTTTCATCAGATCAATCTTTGGCCATTCAGCCACCAGCTGCCCCTTATCTGGATCTGTTTCTCCACACAATTTCTCTAACGCTTTTGCAGTAAAAACGAATTCTCGCCATAATCGACAGTCTACTACTTTTTCGGAAGGGTTGTTGATTATTTCGGAGCCAATGGATTTAAACGAATTTTGTTTTTGATTTCTGAAATCAAAGATTACATTATTAATAAAACAAAACAATCAACAGACAACAATAATACCTTTCACTCTGTCAAAAGTCAAAGCCTTGCCTTGAAGATTTTCCAATAATCGACGGTGGTATTTTTCTGCTCCAGTTTGCTTAGCAGCTGATGCTTTTTGTTCCGGTTGTTGGAACCGATCACATAGAAATCCCAGTGCTGGATGCTTTTGTTTCATCGCTACGTTCCGTGGATTTTGAAGTACACTTCACTGTGGAGGGAAAAAAATGTAATGAGGGTTGGGTTACTACATAATGCTGGTTGACAAATACCTATCAGGTAGCTCTGGTGGAAATTTCTCTGCGATGCATTGTGAAAATCGTGCCATATCTGGTATCGGGAAATAATTGCCATTCTGCAATGTAATACCATAGCAAATCGACTACGGTGTGTGCAGCAAAGTACTTCCCTATGGCGTTGAGTGTCTAGTCGCTGATGAGAGTCTTTATAAAACTGTGTCACAATACTTCTCACCTTTTCGTTCCTTCCGTGAGGAATGTCCCTCCAGAAGAGTTCAGAGTAACCGATGTAGGCAGAAGAGTGATATTGGGGTGCTGATGCGAGAATCTTGTGGTTTGAGATGGACCAGGGTTAAGCTAACGATGGGTGAATTTTTGATCACCGGATCTACTCTCGAAACATAAAGCACTTTTTTCCCACCAGCTGTAACTTCTCTCCTGAGAGCGTGCTGTACGGCTCAAGGTCCACTTTCATGCGACTGGAGAAAATATTCTGCCATAGAGGCCACTTCTAATCAATGAGTGCAAGATATTCCACCGCTCACACCATGTCCTATATTAGAAAAACTTATACGAATTCGTAGCAAAACTAACACAAAATAATCTTTACTCGATCAAAATAGAATAGATTGATGAATCCATTTGCCATGATTATCTAAACGATCAGTTTACGCAGCTCTGGGTTTTCATCACAGGCTTGTAGGGAAGAAACAAGGTTTTACGAAATAAATGTCTTCTAAAACATATGCCATAGGCACAAACCATCAGCTGGGGCTCTTCTTCCTCAATTATACGACATCAACAGGATTTTAACCATTTGGTTTTCGTTTTGCGCATTCATTTTTTACATTAGATTTAAAATAACACATAAGAACTTAAATCGTGTAATACGTCTCTGGCGGTTAAGATGACGTGTAATGATGAAAATGTCAGTCAGTGAACCAGGAGCAGATGTTGTTGTTTTTACTATGTACACGGTAAAATATATACCGTAAGTTAGCATAGTGTTTTTAAAAACAATAAGTAGTGTTATTTTCAACGATCTTTAGTATTTATTTGTTGACAACACTAGAATTTGTTATTTTTACTACAGCAACCATGGGTTGAATTCTACTATACGCTTTGTATCAGTGTATATAAGAATTTGTTCACAGTTGATTTGACAGATCTTAGGGCCATTTCTGCTGGCGACGATTTTGGCGTCAATGTTCCTGCCGGAAAGATCTTCTACAAAGAAGTCTCCCGTGATATCTCTGAGACAAAAAAATGAGTCTCTAGATTTTTTTCTACGATGTCTAGAACCTGTCAGACTCCTCAAATCCGTCCTCGAATGCAACAACCGCCCAATTTCGGAAAGAGTATCGAGTAGCGAACAAAAATCTACCTCATTATGACACAAACCACACTTTAGTAAAGATTCTAAATTCACCTTTGGGCTTCGAACTATGTCCTTCGACTATACTCGCGAAATGTAAAAAAGTGTGTATGTTTGTTTTCCTTTTGTCGCCATCTTTTTTCGTCAGATATTCTGCATGAGGCTGTTACAAATTATTTGAATTTCCATCTCTCGGGTCTATAAACTCAAGGCCAAAGTGGATTTAGTTTCAAAAAAGGCAGGACAAAAAAATCCAGCATTAGCAAAACCAGCAGACATGAGAAAAGAAAACTAATTTTCCTTTTTTATTTTTTTTATTTTCAGGTTATTTCCGGATGGAAAATGGTGGCGCTACCAAAGAATTTGCTTTTCTCCTAATGCGGGTAAGTTTTAACAAAGGGGGGTCGTGAATGCAACGCCGATAAACTGCTGGATTGAAATTGATTTTAATATGTTATTTTGTTTTTCACCCCAATCTCTGCCGGTATAACAGCAGCGATAACCCGGTACAAGAAGGGTCCGTGCCATCTCTCTGGCACTCCGTCGGAGAAAAAAGTGATCCAGACTATTTTACGTGTTCCTTCCATTGTCGTTGGTGTGTCGAGCTTATGGAGGAGGGTATGTAGATTCTATATTTTGTAGATTATATTACCTACCGTATTTTGATCTGATGTATTTTGATGTTTACTTCTCCAGGTTACGAATACCAGTTGGAGAAGCTAACAGTCCGTGTAAGCGATCAATTATCCGGTGCGGAGAAAAGGACATCCGGGGCCCCACCCACTCTAGTCACTACCAGTTCATAACCTGCGTTTGTTTGGTGCCTCCAGTGGTTCGAGGTGTGCTAAAGCAAGAAGATTTCTAAATTTGTTGCCTGGATAGAGTGATGACTATTCAAGTTGCTTGGTTGGTTTCAGGTTTTTGCACAACTAAATTTTCTGAAGCCGTAGAAGATGTGCCCGTTAAAGATCCGGAGAGTATAGAGGCTGGTTCTAACGGTGGACACCCATCAACTGAACTCGTTGGAAAGTAAGATAATTATTGCTAGTTTTTTCTTCAGAAAGGAGTTTCCAATAAAATTGCTTTGTTTTTACAGTTTTACGTCAATAGCCACGGAATAACTGATACACACCCCAGTCCTCAGCGGAAGAGGGATTAAAAGACGATTTCCTATATGATTAAAAGTATAACTACATGCTTTGGATGCTAGTTTGTCAGACTAAAGTTTTCACTTCTGTCATAAGACGAGTTTCGACAATAACCCATTTAAGCTTCCATTTAAGTCGAGTCAAGTACGAGACACTGAATGAAGTTTGAAAGTGACGCAATACAACGATTGAACGGCGACGGAAACGGAAAATCTGACAGGTAAAATATATGGGCTAATCTGCTCAAATTTGCTGCTTCCGTCGCCGTTCCGTTCGATATATGCGTTTGAGGCTTTACTGTTGAGGTCAGAAATACGTATCTGCTCAAGGTACAATTAAGTGTGGTGGAATTCAAATGGGATTGTACTGAAACTCTCGCCTTTGCATGACAAGTAAAAGACATTCCACCAAAAGAAGCTCAAAATAATGTTCTTAACCAAAGTTTTGTTTTGTTTGGCTTTCAGATTTCGTCGTTATTCAGCCGGGTGTGGAGGATCTCTTCCTGATGGTCATCAAAGATACAGTCCTGGATCATAATCCGGAAGCAGATACCTTTATCTCCGGGGCAGCGGCGTTTTTCGATAGCCAAGATAAGTTGGTTGGTGACTAGTGCTGGACAACGCTTTTATTTCAACTTACATGATGCTGGGTGTAGCGGCGTTTGGCGGATGGCGTTTCCAGTGTGACAGGGGGCATGAGGCCACTTGGAAGCGGTTGGAAGCGCCACTTGGGCTTGGAAGAAGGTGCGGTTTTGTTCCTCCGGATGGAGGGGCTGGACCATCGCCGCTTCCAGTTCGGTGGCGCTCGAAGGTTCAGTCTTTGGCGGCGCGGCATCATACGATGAACAATTCCGGTGGTGCCCTATAAATGGGTATTGCCGCGCTGGTCAAATCCAAGGGGCCCTTCATCGGTTAATCCGGTTAGGCACTCGAGTGTCGGGCAACCAAAAACAAGGCCGCCAGGTAAGCTTTCAGGTATCCCTAACCCCATTTATTCATTTGTCTTTTAGGTTTTCGTGAAGTATTTTGAGATGCTGATGCTGACTCCAAAGAATTCCGGAAGAAGTCCTTAAAGGACTCCAAAATCGATTCCTCAAAGTATTCCAAAAAGATCCAAAACCGGAATACTTGAATACAAAAGCAATCCCTAAAAGATTCCAAAAAAATGCCTGAAGTATTCCAGTAGAATTTCCAAGGATTCCAAAAAGAAATTCCTCAGATAAATCCTGGAAAGGATTCCAAAAGGGTCCTAGATAAATCCCAGTTCCAAAAGTATACACTTAGGAGGTTTCCAAAAAGAACTCCTTAGTAGATTCTGGAAATTGAATTCCTTAAATATCCTTAAACAGGAATCGCTAGAAGATTCCGAAGTGGTCCTGAAGATTTCCAAAAATATTCCAATCGATTTTTTTCAATTCCGCTGGATTCCAGAAGAAATCCCACCAGATTCTCAAGAGAAATCCCTACAGAGATTCAAGAAGTGGTTCCACACATGGATTCCAAAATGAAATCACTGGTGGATGCCAAAAGCAATCCCCTGCTGGAGCTCTGGAAGGAATCCTACTGGATTCCAGCAAGTATTCCACTAGATTTCAAAAAGGAAACCCTACTGGATTCAAGTAGTAATTTGCACCAGATTCCAGGAGGAATCACCGCTTGATTTCAGTAGAAGGAAACCCCCGCTACATTTTTAAATCGAACTTCACTGATTTCCAGAAGGAACTCTCACAATCTCCGCTGCTTTTTAGAATGAATGCCTACTGAATTCAAAAGTTACTACCCACTGTATTCCAGAAGAAATTCTTGCTGAATACCAGAAAATTCCCATTGGATTACAGATGGAAATCTCAACTAGATTCCAGAAAGAAATATTCACTCTTTCTTTTCTGAAGTTGAGATTAGTCCGTGGATTGATGCTGCTATTTACTACCGCCTTCTACAGGTATTTCCGAAGGATTTTCATCGCGAGGCGGGAATCTGGACCATCCTAGTATTTTTAAAAATCTGGACGCTTCCGGCATTCCGACTATTCCAGTCGACGACAGGAGCTAGAGTGGTAGAGTACCTATAGGGTTTTTACATTTTTACTCTCGATTTTTATCAGCTGATGTTTTTTTTAGAAGAAAGTGCAAATAAAATCCTGGGCTTTAAAGTGAATGAAAATTTAATGCTTTTGATTTGGAAATGACATTCCAAGAAAAAAGAAGAAGAAGAGGGAAAAGCTAAATTTAGGTACCCACATCTATGAGATATCTAGAAGCACCATGGTATTCGTGTCTAGAATATATCGAGAAAACATCTAGAAGCCAAATCCTTACCGGTTCAGATTTGAGGTAGAATTTGTCTCAGAGATATCTAGAAGAAATTTCCAAACGGGTACCCATGTTCAGGAGATATCTCTGCGTCTTCTAAGAGAACCGATATGTCAAATCCTTTCCGGTTCAAACGGTTTACTCTGTCTAAAATTTGAGGTAGATACCGGTTGAAACGGTTGTTGCATTCGAGGCGGATTTGAGGTCTGGACAGGTTCTAGACATCGTAGAAAAAAATCTAGGAGACTCATTTTTTGTCTCAGAGATATCACGGAGACTTCTAGAAGATCTTTCCGAGCGGGCGTTTCAACCGGTATCTACCTCAAATTTTAGACGAGTAAACCGTTTGAACCGGAAAGGATTTGACATATCGGTTCTCTTAGAAGACGCAGAGATATCTCCTAGACATGGGTACCCGTTTGGAAATTTCTTCTAGATATCTCTGAGACAAATTCTACCTCAAAGCTGAACCGGGAAGGATTTGGCTTCTAGATGTTTTCGTGATATATTCGGGAAACGAAGACCATGGTGGTTCTATATATCTCATAGTTGTGCGTATCTAAAGTTAGCTTTTCCTCTTCTTCTTCTTTTTCTTGGAATGTCATTTCCAAATCAAAACATTAAATTTTCATTCATTTTAAAGTAGGATTTTATTTGCACTTTCTAAAAAAACATCAGCTGATAAAATCGATAAAATGTAAACCCTATAGGTACCTACCACTCTAGCCCTGTCGTCGACTGGAATAGTCGGGATGCCGGAAGCGTCCAGATTTTAAAAATACTAGGATGGTCCAGATTCCTGCCTGCGATAATCCTTCGGAAATACCTGTAGAAGGCGGTAGTAAACAGCAACATCAATCCACGGACTAACTTCAACTTCAGAAAGAAAGAGTGAATATTTCTTCTGAATCTAGTGAGATTTCCATCTGTAATCCAATGGGAATTTTTCTGGTATTCAGCAAGAATTTCTTCTGAATATAGTGGGTAGTACTTTTTGAATTCAGTAGGCATTCATCTCTAAAAAGCAGTGAGAGATTTGTGAGTTCCTTCCTGAAATCGCGGGGATTCATTTAAAAATGTAGCGGGGTTTCCTTCTGAAATCAAGCGGTGATTCCTCCTGGAATCTGGTGGAAATTATTACTTGAATCCAGTAGGGTTTCCTTTTGAAATCTAGTGGAATACTTGCTGGAATCCAGTAGGGATTCCTTCAGGAAGCCATGATTCCTTTGGCATCCACCGGTGATTTCTTTTGGAATCTATTGGGAACCACTTCTTGAATCCTGTAGGGATTCCTCTTGAGATCTAGTGGGATTTCTTCTGAATCCAGCGGAATTGAAAAAAATCGACTGGAATATTTTTTGGAAATCTTCAGCGATTACTTCGGAATCTTCTAGCGATTCCTGTTGGGATATTTTAGGATTCATTTCAGAATCTACTAGGATTCTTTTGGAAACCTCTAGGTATACTTTTGAATCCTTTTGGGATTTATCTAGGAATTTCTTTTGGAATCCTTTGAAATTCTACTGAATACTTCAGGCATTTTTGGAATCTTTTAGGGATTGTTTTTGTATTCAAGTATTCTGTTTTGGATCTTTTGGAATACTTTAGGAATCGATTTTGGAGTCCTTTAAGGACTTCTTCCGGAATTCTTTGGAGTCAGCATCAGCATCTCAAAATACTTCACGAAACCTAAAAAGACAAATGAATAAATGGGGTTAGACAAGCTTACCTGGCGGCCTTGTTTTGGTTGTTGCCGACACTCGATGCCCTAACTGGATTAACTGATGAAGGGCCCCTTGGTTGACTGGCGCGGCAATACCCATAGGGCACCACCGGAATTGTTCATCGTGATGCCGCGCCGCCAAAGGAACTCGAGCGCCACCGAACTAAGCGGCGATGGTCCAACCCCTCCATCCGGAGGAACAAAACCGCACTTCTTCCAAGCCCAAGTGGCCTTCCAAGCCCAAGTGGCCTCATGCCCCCTGTCACACTGGAAACGCCATCCGCAAACGCCGCTACACCCATCATGTAGTTGAAATAAAACGTTGTCAGCACTAGTCACCAACCAACTTATCTTGGCTATCGAAAAACGCCGTCCCCGATAAGGCATCTGCTTCGGATTATGATCCAGGACTGTATCTTGATGACCATCAGGAAGGATCCTCCACACCCGGCTGAATAACGACGAAATCTGAAATAAACAAAACAAAACTTTGGTTAAGAACATTATATTAAGCTCTTTTAGTGGAATGTTTTACTTGAAATATAGTAGCGAGTTTGTACAATCCCATTTAATTCCACCACTTAATTGTACCTTGACAGATACGTATTTCGACTCAATAGTAGCCCCAACGTATAATGATCGGCGACGGAAACGGCAAATTTGACAGTTAGCCCATATATTTTCTGTCAGATTTTCCGTTTCCGTCGCCGTTCCGTTGTATTGCGTTTGGGGCTTAAGGCCGTCTTCAGTGTCTCGTACTTGACTCGACTTAAATGGGCTTAAATGGGATTGTACAAACTCGTCTTATGACAAGTGAAAACTTTAGTCACAAACTAGCATCCAAAGCATGTAAGTTATACTTTTAATCATATAGGAAATCGTCTTTTAATCCTCTCCCGTGAGGACTGGGTGTGTATTCAGTTATTCCGTGGCTATTGACGTAAAACTGTAAAAACAAAGCAATTTTATTGAAACTCCTTTCGAAGAAAAACTACAATAATTATCTTACTTTCAACGAGTTCGGGATGGTGTCCACCGTTAGAACCGCCTATACTCTCCGGATCTTTAACGGGCACATCTTCCGGCTCAATTTAGTGTGAAACCTGAAACCAACAAGCAACTTAATAGTCATCACTCATCAGGCAACAAATTTAGAAATCTTCTACCTTTACTAACCAACCACTGAGGCACCGACACTGGTTATGAACTGAGTGACTAGGTGGCCCCGGATGTCCTTTTCTCCGCGGATAATTGATCGCTTACACGGACTGTTGCTTCTCCAACTGGTATTCGTAACCTGGAGAAGTAAACATCAAAATACATCGATCAAAATACAGTAGGTAATATAATCTACAAAATATAGAATCTACATACCTCCTCCATAAGCTCGACACACCAACGACAATGAAGGAACACGTAAAATAGTCTGGATCCTTTTTCTCCGACGGAGTGCCAGAGATGGCACGGACCCTTCTTGTACCGGTTATCGCTGCTGTTATACCCAAGATGGGGTGAAAAACAAAATAACATATTAAAATCAATTTCAATCCAGCAGTTTTATGCTGCTTCACGACCCCCCCTTTGTTAAAACTTACCCGCATAGGAGAAAAGCAAATTCTTTGGTAGCGCCACCATTTTCCATCCGGAAATAACCTGAAAAATAAAAAAAATAAAAAAAGGAAAATTAGTTTTCTTTTCTCATGTCTGCTGGTTTTGCTAATGCTGGATTTTTTGTCCTGCTTTTTTAAACTAAATCCACTTTGGCCTTGGTTATAGACCCGAGGATGGAATTCAAATAATTTGTAACAGCCTCATGCAGAATATCTGACGAAAAAGATGGCGACAAAAGGAAAACAAAATACACACTCATTTCGCGAGTATAGTCGAAAGGACATGGTTCGAGCCCAAGGTGAATTTGAATCTTTACTAAAGTGTGGTTTGTGTCATAATGAGGTAGATTTTTGTTCGCTGCTCGATATCTTTCCGAGTGGGGTTGTTTTGCGACGATTTCAAATCGTCGCGGCCGATAAGGTGGGAAATTGATAATATTGCCCTCACGAGAAGTAACTTGTATTTCGACACGGGTAAAAAAAATATAAACATTCGCCCCATATGGTGTCAAGTGACGTCATGAAATGAGCTATGACAGATGCTAGATGTCAAATTTCGCATGCGCAGGGGTCATGCTTTTAGAACTGTCAGCACGCAATGGCAAATGAGTTCAATGTTAGTAATTGTTTTGTGACAAATGAGTTCAATGCCTACACGCTTAAAAATGGTTGCCCATTTTATTCCATAAGTCTAATATTACCCAAATGAAACTAAATTCAAATAAACCGACATAAATAAATTAACTACGCATTATTGACCATGTTTTTTTTATAGCTGGTCAATCCAGCATTTTACGTGCAGTAATGGCCGCCACAATTTTACTCACATTTTGGTAGGATGCATTCGATTTGACGTTTGGCTTTGGCACGCTTAGCTTAGTTTACCCATAAATGGGTAACCATTTCACTCATATATGGGTAAATGAAACATTACCGATATTATAAGTAAACTTTACTTATAAAATAGGTGAATTTCACTCATATTATCGGTAAGTCGGTCTTACCTATTTTTGGGTGATGGAGTTTACCCATTTTTGGATGAAAAAAATATCTTGTAAACAATTCCGCACAACATGAAGATTCGAAAACAGAAGCTCCCGAAAATTTGTCCTGCTGATTTTAGCTAATTTATATTCCGCAGCCGAATTATCAACGAATCATGCGCTTCCAAGGTTAAGGTGGTTGCAAACAATGTAAGTTAATCTAATTTTGTATAGTTCTTAATGATTTTCATTTCTGTTTTTGGTTTTGCAGAGTCATCGCATGGAAACCCCGGTGCCAGTCACAAATTCGAAGGGTAACGATGCAGGCAATGTACGATTGCATCAAGCGTAATGAAAATGTTATAAAAACGGATGCACCAGCGGCACATAAAGAACAACTATTCCATGTCGGAGATTGCCTGCAAGCAACTACAAAGCCAAGAATGGGATTTTCGTCGGTACGTCGTTGTCCGGAACTGAAAAATGATTCGATAAGAATTCGAAGGCTATCATCCGAGCCGAGATCCGAGCTATCATCAGCATCATTATTATGTAAGTTCACAACTTTCCTTATTTGTTGAAAATATATAACTGACTCCCTTATCTAAACGCAGGTATACGCTCGACATAGAAGCCATCAGCTGTTTCTAAATGTTGGAAAACATGTTGTATGATCTTATCAGCGATACCAATACCGATGTGCTGGATTTAGAATTATTAGAATCTTCCGAGACTTCACAGAGTGTCCCCGATTAACTAGATCAGGAGAAACCCGTTTGCAGGTCGCATGGCTACCAAGCAGACCAAATCAAAAATGCAATACTATCTGGCACCGGAGGATGCTCTCCAATTCGCGTACGCAATTTTCCGGCTTGTGATCCTGCAGGAATTCGGCTCAACATGGAGATCTGCAGACTATTCGCGCTTCGCAGCGCGTAATCGGTATGAAGTTTGATGGATTTATGTTCAAGTGTAAAGTGGCAAGGACGATCACTCATGACTTTCGGTTCAACGAGAAGACAACGATTGTGAATCAACTTTCCGAGAGCATCCAAAAGCGACTTCACTTCCAGCTTGGTAATATTTCCTGCTGCTTCGCGTTTGTCTTAACCGGTCCTTTTTGGCAACAAATTATCAATATGTTGTAATAATCATGAAGATAGCAGAAGGCAATTGTATTAGGTTTTCAATTTATAATAAATAATTATTATTGCTTCCTATTTTTTTTAATATTTATTATTTGATAATAACTGCGAACTTTTTGGAAATATTGCTGCAAACCTCACTATACAAAAGCTTGAAAATTTACTCAAATGTAGGTAAAATTCACCTAGGAAGTTTTGTTCTAATTCACCCAAATATAGGTAAATTATGGTTTACCCATAAATCGGTAAAGGACACTTCACCCATAAATACGTATGTGCACTTTTCGCTGATTATAGGTACTCTTCACCCATATTTAGGTGAACTGAACTAAGCGTGTGTGTCGTAGGACATCGCAGCGATCATCATCATCATGAATTCATCATTATGATGATGACATATTAACGTTTAGTGTCATACGACACAAGCAAAATTTCAAACTGTTTCCACCCTACCAAAACTGAGTTGGATTGTGGCGGCCATTAGCGCTCGTAAAATGCTGGATAGTAGAGTCCTATAAGAAGAGTAACGTCATGTGTTAAGTTTGACAGGTCTCCTGCTCGTTTGGAACGCGCATTTGTATGGAAATGACAGACGATTCTGTTCCAATTCCAATAGTCACTGTAGTCAATAGTTATAACAGTACATTTAAAGCGTCTAGCAGTGGCCGAGGACGTTGACAATTTCTGTACCTCCAATAGTTTTCAAATAAAGTTTGATTTTCATAAGGAATAAAATTCTTCCAGATCAATATCACTTTCGAGAAGAAGGAGAATGTGCGGAGCTATATGTAAATCTGACAGCACTGCTGCTTAAGCTTGACATTACGTGTGACCCCTTGATGCGTTACGTTTGCCGACGTCACATCGAGCAAGCATTCACTCGCCAAATGCGCGCGGCTTTCGAGTGCTAGCAGTTGAAGAGGTAAGACCGTGTAGACGTTGATGCGTGACTGGGTGATTCCTAGGAGTTAGAGACACAAACATAAACACAACCGTTTCTATCTCTACAAACATTTCTCTAATAAAAAGGTTCCATAGCAGTCGCTAGAGCCGGAAGCGGTCAACAAGCCGCTCCATACTCTCCTCCTCTATCTTCTATTCTCGCACAAGTTTTCTACCCTGAAACTGAACTGTTTCGGATCCCTTATGGGTCTGAAGCAGAGGACGGGACGCTCGAGCCTACCAGTCAGTGGATGGAAAGGTCCGTTGTGATAAAGGGTCTATCACAAGCCTCGGATAACCTGGAATAAGTTTTCCACGAGTCAAGTTCACATTGATGTTATGAATTCTATAAATTAATCGTCACGTTGAAAATTTAAGCCAGCAGTGTAAACGTATTGCCTAATGTCATACAACGTAGATTGGCGACGGCCCGGGAATACGTTGAGTATAACAAGAATAACAAGTCTGACTGAATTCGCCCTATAGTAGACCCCCTGGGGGTCCATAATAGGAATTTGCTTCCCTATAGCCGACACTTCATTTGCTTTTTATGTTTCGTTTCGGGACGTTTTCCTTCCCTACCTATTTTATGGAAATTTATTTCGCTGGTTACGAAGTTCAGCATTTCACCAGGGCTTTCTGCTAATACCGTGATTATTACTTCGGCAACGAGGTACCATCAATTGAAAAACTTCATACAGTTTGTCATAGAACAAAACAACATTACCATCGATAGAACGCGCCTCGTAGCTCAGAATTGAGAGAGAAACATTCGCATCGCCGGAGGTCGAAATCTATAGGATCTGGATAGCGTTCAGTTTGAGCGGGTACGAAACTGCAAAAATCCATTTGTAATAGCACTGGCGGGTGGGGCCCTCCTTAGCCGTGCGGTAAGACGCGCGTCTACAAAGCAAGACCATGCTGAGGGTGGCTGGGTTCGATTCCCGATGCTGGTCTAGGCAATTTTCGGATTTAAAATTGTCACGACTTCGCTGGGCATAAAAGTATCATCGTGTTAGCCTCATGATATACGAATGCAAAAATGGTAACTTGGCTTAGAAACCTCGCAGTTAATAACTGTGGAAGTGCTTAATGAACACTAAGCTGCGAGGCGGCTCTGTCCCAGTGTGGGGATGTAATGCCAATAAGAAGAAGAAGAGACTGGCGGGTGATGATCATCTGTTGGTAGGAGGGGCAAGGCTGGCTGTGAAACTTTTAAAATGTCCGACGAGTTCGTGAACACAAGATCAAGCACTCTACTATTACGATTCGAAATGGAGTTGATTTGCACAAAAGATATTTTAGTTACCAGATGAAGATTGTCGCTTCGGTTCCCTTTGTTCTGCTGTCCGGAACATGTTGGGTACCTGTAGTAGATAAGATCAGGTCTATAAAGTATCGAACATAGACCCGCTGGAGTGACAGCCTAAAGCGTTACCCTTGGCTCTCTCCGCTTCTTGCTAAGCATATAAACATGTAGTGCTTAAAGGACCCGAAAACTTTTTCTAACAGGAAATTTATCTAAATATGATATTGGTGGCGTGAGAGCTGAATTTGTGTCATTAATGTCATTACATTCCGTGAGATTTTTTAAATTTCGCTTTGTATTTGGAACAATGACCTGTTCGACAAAGTTCTAGAACGCTTTAAATACTACATGTTAATAAAAAAAATCCGAACTGTAAATGACTTTTTAAGAAAGTTTTTAGGAAATTAGTAATAGCAACGCCATAAAAATTGATTTGCTTATTTTCTCACTCCTTTCTTCCTTTTCGTGCCATCCCATCCCATCGCTATTTTTATTGACGTTCTAGGTTCGAATCCCGTTGGGGTCATAAATTTTTTGTAACTGCTTACTGAAAACTTTCGCGAAAAGTGAGTGAGGCGTGATGAAACGGAAAAAGAAATTCATCAAGTAGGGAGTGAGTGCCCCGTGCGTATAATGGACCCCCTGAACAAAATCCCAAATTAAACGCTGGAATCGACAATTTTCTGCAAGATTTCGTCGGGTGAAGTTGCTTCATGTAACAGGACAGCAGTTCCATACATTTGCTATGGACAGGGAAACAGAAATTTAGTTATATTAACTAATTTGTAAATGTAAATATGCTAGAGGGTCCATTATTAGCACACAAGGGGAGGTCCATTATAGGCAAAAGGAACATGTGGGAATGGAACATGTAAATCAAATGAGGGGACTATGGGAGAGTACGGTTCACCGCATAGGAATATTTGCGTAGGTTTCGGATAACCGGAAAAAGGGGATCGACCACGGTTTAATTAATAAAATGTACAAAAGCTTTTACTGTACGTCTGTAATCGTAAGGGTACAAAGTTGAACTGAAAACTTATATTTCTGTTGGCGGCTTCCAGGAGCCAGGGAGCGTCAGTCGCCCCAGCGTTAAAGATACGGGTGAGATGACCAACCGTTGAATGACGAGGGGAGAGTCAATGCTGGTTCCCAATACTCCTCCTCATTGCTTGACCCTCGGCTGATCTCCGACCAACCCAAGTTCTTTTGCGAAGATGTGATGCTTAACTCCGCCTAGCGGTTTTGTTAAAACGTCCGCCTTCATATTCTCCGTAGGGCAGTAGATCAACTCCACTTCTCCGCGTTCACACAAATTCTTCACGAAGTGTCGCTTTGTCTCAATGTGCTTGGACCGCTTATTAGAACGCTCCGAGCGAGCAAAGCTGAGACATCCTTGATTGTCCTCATTCACTGTAGTCGCGACAGTCTGCGTTTCTCCAAGGTCACTGAGAAGTCTACGCATCCAGACGACTTCCTGGCAGGTCTCTGTTAAGGCGACATACTCCGCCTCTAGTGTCGATAGTGTAACACAGTCTTGTCTGCGGCTAGCCCAAGAAACCGCTCCTCCAAAGTAGAAGAGTACGTAGCCGGTAGTGGACTTTCTTGTTCCAACATCTCCTGCAAAGTCGCTGTCCGAATAAGCCACTAGTCCTCCACTATCACCACCGAGATTCAGCCTCCAATCGCGCGTTCCTTTGAGGTAGCGGATTACGCGTTTGGCTGCTGTCCAATTACTTTCTGAAGGGGCACTAAATTTGCCGCCAAGGATTGCAGCCCTGTTCATGATATCAGGGCGAGCGCACATGGCAATATACATTATAGCACTGACCGCACTTCTGTACTTTCTAATATCTTCCATCAGTTCACTGTTCATTTCGTCACAAAGAAACCCTTTGTCCATAGGTGTCTTAGACACTTTCGCTTCACTGAGTCCCACTCGAGCTACCAACTGGTCAATGCAATTTGCCAAGCATACACTGTATACATTGTCTTTCTTCTGCACTTCGAGGCCCAGGAAACACTTCACATCGCCGAGACATTCAATATCGAAACTCTTCTTCAATTGTTCGTATACATGAGCAATCACGTTTTCACTTTCACATCCCACGAGAAGGTCGTCTACGTAGACAATCAGGTAAACTTTCTTCCCATTCACAGTACCCATGAAGAGACACGGGTCTGCCTCGCTGGCCTTGAAATCCATCTTCTTCAACACTTCCGTTAGCTTTTTGTTCCAGCAGCGGGCTGACTGCTTTAATCCGTATATGCTCCTGCGCAGCCGGCAAACAAGCTCCTCCTGGCCTTGAGCAGCGTAGCCCGGTGGCTGCCGCATATATATTTCCTCGCTGATGTCACCATACAGATAGGCTGTTCGCACATCGAGATGTTTCAATACGAGCTTCTTCTTCCCAGCTAACGTCAAGAGTGTACGAAGAGTTACGTGTCGGGTCACAGGTGCGAATACCTCATCGTAGTCGACGCTAGGAGTCTGTGTGAACCCCCGCGCCACAATTCGTGCTTTGTAGCGCACGATCTTGTTAGCTTCGTTCCGCTTGAGTTTAAATACCCATCGGCTACCAACTAGCTTCTTGCCTTTGGGAAGCGAAACTAGTTCCCATGTGCCATTCTTCCTGTGAGACGCCATCTCGCTATCCATTGCGGCCGTCCAAGCATCTCGTTCCGGACTGGAAATCGCCTCCTCGTACGATACAGGTTCTACCTCTGTGTGTGCCGCTACGCCAACCACGTAATCATTGAGACGGCTGGGTAGCACTCCACGCGTTCGCCGGCTCCGTTGCTGATCGGCTTCTTCTTGTATCCACGATTGATCTTCCTCGAGTTCGCTCTCCTCCTGCTTGAGAGCTAGCGGGTCCTCTCCGCCAGCGGCTCCATCAACGTCGAAATAATCTTCCAATTCGCTTTCGTCGCTTTGCTCAGAACGAACTTCTTCTTCGGCTTGCTGATCTACGTTGTCCTCGAATGACCAAAACATTTCAGTTCCTGTCGGCTCCCGCATTGGCTCCTGCTGCAAGTTGTCCTGAGAGGAACCATCACCCAGTTCCAGGAAACGTGCGTCCCTGCTCACGGTGACCTTATCGGTGCGAGTGTCGACAAAGCGATACCCCTTCTGCTCTTCGGAATATCCAATGAAGCGAAGTTTACGAGCCTTCCCGTCGAATTTTCCACGCTTAACGTCTGGAACGTGTACGTAAGCATAACATCCATAAACACGGAGATATCCTAGCTCGGGTTTTCGTCCGTGCCATTTTTCGAAGGGAGTAGAGTCCACCGAACGAGAGGGAAGCCTATTCTGCAGGAACGCCGCTGCCATCACCGCTTCTCCCCAGTAACGCTTGGGAAGATTAGCATCCAGAAGCATGGTCCGCGCCATTTCTTGCAGCGACCTATTCTTCCTTTCCGCAACCCCGTTTTGTTGCGGGGTGTATGCTGTAGAATATTGAGCTTTAATCCCCTCCTCTGCGAAGAACGTGCTTAGTTCGTGGTTACGATATTCTCCGCCGCCGTCAGACCGAATGATCTTCGGTTTGCGGCCGAACAAATTGTGGACGAAACGAACATATTCTTTAATCTTACCTGGAGCTTCCGACTTCTTGGCGAGTAAATAGACGACCGTGTAACGACTGAAGTCGTCAATCATCGTCATGATGAATCTCTTACCGCCCGGCGTTGTTGTCTTCATTGGTCCACAGAGGTCTGTATGGACCAAATCTAACGCCTGTGTTGACTTCCGTTCTGCAACCTTCGGTATCGGGTTCCGAGCTAGTTTGCCCTCGATACATGGCTCGCAGGTAATTCGAATACCGCACTCGACGACCTTCATTCCCCTACCGAGCTTCTCCGCACTGATTCTGCTTATCACTCCCGGGTGCCTGTGGCCAAATCGCCGGTGCCACTGATGTTGGCACAGCGGATTGTGTGCCTTTTCTTCCACTTTTCGAGACACTTCACCAAGCTGCAGTCTATATAGGCTACCAGCCCGTTCACCGACAACAACAACCTTACCGGTTTTATCGCGAATATCACAACCACTGTCATCGAATTCAACAGTAAACCCTTTAGATGTTAGCTTATCAACGGATACCAAACCGCTCGTCAACGATGGCACGAGTAAAACATCCGAAAGTTTTACGTCAATGACGTTTCCATTTCCATTCACTCCGCGAAGTGTGCCATAACCACAACCCGTTGTTTTCAACACTTTTCCATCCGCCAAAACAACACTCGGACCGTTCTTCTTAGCGAACTCCGTGAAAAATGTCTCATTGTTTGTCATATGACAACTAGCACCACTGTCGACGTACCAAGAGTCACATTTTTCGTCGGATGCAACAAAACACACGGCACTACCGTCATCGTTGGCTTTCTTCGCGCTCGGTTTCACTTCGGGCCTCTTCTTTCCCGCATCACCCTGCTTCGCATTCTTCAGTGCTCGGCAATCACGCCGAATATGACCAGCTTTTCCACAATGGTAGCATGTTTTCACCGCACTACTTTTCTCTCGACTCTTCTTTGTCGCACTTTTCATCGCGGTCGCTTCACTGTCTGCCATGCCACTCGCCCTTCCCGAACGCTCATTTCTGCGTTCGTATTCTTCAAGCACTTTCACTTTTACCGCTTCCATTGTTGTGCCCGCATTCACCTGGCTCTGCAACAAAGTTGCCAGCCCCTGGTACGAATCAGGCAAACTTCGGAAAAGCAACACGATTTTGAACGACTCCGTCAAAACGTGTCCCGCAGCGGCGAGTCGGTCGCAAACTTCTTCCAGCTCCAGAATGTGACCTTCAATGTCACCACCATCTAGAACATTCATGCGCCACAACTTGTTCAATAGCGCCACTTGTGTCGTGATTGTGGATTTTTCATGGTATGCACATAACTTGTCCCAGTACCCTTTTGCTGAATTCTCACTTTTCACTAGGCTGTATTGGCTTTCTTCCAAACAAAGCCCAATTGTTGCCCTAGCCTTTTGATCAGACTTTTTCCACTGGTCACTTGGGTGCTGTGGCTTCGGGTCGGCAATAACGTGCCAAACCTCTTCCCGTGTGAGCAGCATTTCAATTCGAAATTTCCATGTGCTCCAATTCCGATTGTTCAACTTTTCGAACGCGAGCCCCTTCACATCCGCCATTTTGTTCACTCACTTAAGCCACACGCGACGCCAAACGAACCGAAGAAAAACTTCCCGAAAAAACTTTCCTTTCGCACTTCCGAAACGCAATCCGGGCTCATAACCTGTGGGAGAGTACGGTTCACCGCACAGGGGAATTTGCGTAGGTTTCGGATAACCGGAAAAAGGGGATCGACCACGGTTTAATTAATAAAATGTACAAAAGCTTTTACTGTACGTCTGTAATCGTAAGGGTACAAAGTTGAACTGAAAACTTATATTTCTGTTGGCGGCTTCCAGGAGCCAGGGAGCGTCAGTCGCCCCAGCGTTAAAGATACGGGTGAGATGACCAACCGTTGAATGACGAGGGGAGAGTCAATGCTGGTTCCCAATAGGGACCATAATACGTATACATATAAACAAACTCGACGTTGCGTATTATGGATCCAGGGCTACCGTCGTGACCCGGACGAGGTTTCTAAGCTCGACCGTTCGTCGCAACAATACTCAGCAAACTGAACTCTGTTATCGATTCGTTCCAACACGAACGAAAAACCGAAAACACCTTTGCGTTACCATGCAGCACAAGATAACCCTATACACGCTGATCAAAATGAATCAATAAATGAGTACATATCGTTACAAGGTCTCAGTGGTATTAAATTTTGTAATAACTCCTTATTCCAATCTTATCCACTACATTCTCTCGATTAAGTTTGGACCGTGTGGTCGCGCTCGTGAGTCGGTAAGGAGCGGAAAAAAATAAGTTGGAGTCGGACAGTTCAAATGAAAATCAGCCGGATGTATGTCCGGAATCCCCGGAAAATCACCACAATGTACCAAGCTGTCAAATCGTATGGATTTTCCTTCTTTGACATTTAGCTCCCCTATCCTCGCCAGCAAAAGATGTTCCGGACAGCGACGACAGCGACAATCTTTATCTAGTAACTAAAATATCTTTTATTTGCACCTATTTGCACCAGACCGCTGGCGGAGATTGATTCGGTTAGAGAAATTTCTTGCTCGCTAGACGCATTTACGGGGAGCAAGCCGTTGATATCGTCGTCAAAGCGCCACTGAAGATAAGGGAGATTTGTAATCCGGATCGATTTGGAAGTTTCACGCACAATACGACTTGCTCCAGTTCGTTGCAGCCATCGAGGGTCGCCTCGAAACAATTCAGTTCATGTTTCACAGCAATTAGCACACCCCCACCTCTACGAAGGTTGTTGGTGGACTCACTACGACCGCAACGAAATATCGTGTAGTCCGAAGAGAGTTCTAAATTGCATATATTGGACCGTAACCACGTTTCGTAATCACAAGCCGACAATCGTAGTTTCAAATCCGTCGTTTTCGTGCGTAAGCCCCTGACATTCATGGATTGCGCATCATTTTGAGCAATGACATTGCAACAATTTTCAGCTGGTTGAAGCGTTACGGTATTTTGGCTGGAATCGGGATTTTTTACACGAGTTGAACTGATCGTATTGAGATCGTACTTGCCTGAGAATCGTTGTTGGAAGGTCCCTTCACCTGTCTCAAACACAGGGCCGGTACGGCTGATGATCGCTGGCTGGAGTGGCTCGACTGTGATGAGCGGATAAAGGCCTTCCACAAGGCTAGAGGCAAGTGTGATTTTAGAAAGCTCTCGAGATTTACAATACTCGGTCGGGGTTCTCCCAAAACACACCAAGCGTCAACAAAAAATCACCTATTTCTTTGCCCAAGCTTTCATTTAGTGGATTTAATTGATCGCAAATCGTATAGAACATCCCCCAACCTCATAACTGAGGACATCATTCATCAAATATACGTATGCACTGATATGAAATGATTCCCGTTTTCCTTGTGCGAACAAAATTTTACAAGTCAGCTAAAAAGCCGCTTGGTGCGGTTTGGCTGAACCCCGACCATGTGTACATCGAAGAAAATATTGTTAATCGTATAAAAACGGCAGACTTCAGTGGGCTGGTCACTTAGTGAGAATGTCGGTAGGGTTGGGTAGGAGAAGCACGCATTTATCTAGTGCAGCGGTTCTCAACCTGGGGTACATGTACCCCTGGGGGTACCTTCGCTTGCCCCAGGGGGTACCTCGGACAAAAATCCGTAATGGCGGACGTATTACAATTCCAATCAAAAATAATTAATAATGTTTTGATACTTGTATACTTTTTTCTCTTTCAAAAATTTGCCTAAAACTTGTAAATACTACGCATGGTGATCAATAAATCAAAGCCAAATGAATCCTGCCTTCATAATCAGCACTCGGCTGTATGAAGGGCTGCAGAACAAAAGATCAAAAGGACAAAACGTCGGATTGACAAATTAAAAAAAAATCTTTTTTTTTTCGAATAGCATGGTTGCCACGTTGCAAGAGGATTAAGGATGTGAACCATTCCACCGATTCATTTAACTTTTAGTTAAAATTTGACACTTCGATGGTTATTTTCCCATCGTGGTTAAAATTTTACTCCGAAGCCGACCCATTTGAGTTTTGACAGATTGATAGTTATTCGGAACAAAATGGATTTGGCGCCAATTTTCTCGCGAACAAAGTTTAACTATCGAACTGTCAAATATAACCATGTTCCGGAGCAGGGTTATTTTTAACCACGGCGAAATAACCACCGAACTGTCAAATTTTAACTAAAAGTTAAACGAATCGGTTGAATGGTTCACAGCCTAAGAGCACCCTATGTTTCTCGGGAACCTTCTTCCTGTAATATACTCGTGGGAGATTGGGTTCTTAAACGATATAAACTAATTACTATCGAGACTAATGGCGGTAAGCACCAACGAGGATAATACTAGATTTAATCCGGATTTTCAAAAATCCGGGTTTAAATTTAGTACCTCATTCGGTAAGCTCCAACCCCGTATTAAGCACGTAGCCAATTATCCCGTTGCAGTGCAGTATATAAGTGTGCGTGTAAGAATGTTGAAATCATATATTATAAATAATGAACGATGACGTTTCTCGTTTGTTTTGTTTCATGTTTCGTGGCAAAATCAGAAAAAATAAAGAGAATCTAAGACGAATTATACAGTCCATTTAATTCCACCAGTTAATTTTCGTTATCTTTGCAGATTACAGAGCTGATTATTAACTGTGGTCTTCAGTTCTTGTACTTGACTCGACTTCGAAGTCGAGTCAAGTACAAGACACTGAAGACGACCACAGTTGTGGTCGAAATACGTATCTGCAAAGATAACGAAAATTAACTGGTGGAATTAAATGGACTGTACTTAATTCGTCTTAGACGGTTTAATACATTCCACTAAACGAGCTTAATATATTTTTCTGAAAGTTAGGAAGTCACCGGAATCGCCGGAGTCAGAGATTCACAGGAACAGTATTAAGTTTCTCCGGATTATAACTGTGTTGGCATGAAAACTACAGGAAGTCATCAGATAGGAATCTATTGCTTAGAGTCGACACATTGAACGCAAAATGAAATTGAAACATGATCCGGATTTACTAGAAATTCATCATTAATAATTATTTGAGAAGAGGAACTATTGCGGAAAACATCACTCTCAAACATCTCAACTTTGCAGCTGATGTGCCGGCCGGGGGGAATGTGAAAAAGTTTGCAACAATGTTGGTTTGCAGAAGTACCAATCAATCGACTGGGATAAGCGCAAAATGGATTTGCCTTTGGCAGCTGATGATTTCGAAGACGGCGAAGGTTTTTATTTGCATTTTCCACTAACTGATTTGGTTCATCCGGAAACCATAAATCTACCTTTGCACCTTTATCTTGAGGCTTCAAAATATACAAAGTTAAATTAGGTACCGGAGCATAACACAAACGAGGACAAATTTTGCGAAGATGGTGACCCTGGGGCTATACCGTGTATAGTGTGAAGAAAAGTGCTATCATTCTGATGACCACATGATGAACTTTTTTTCCGTCTTCAGAGATTAAACGTTCCGCCGTTCTAGAAATACCAACATACCTATATCGTTGGATGAAGATTTCATTCATTTTAAAATTGCCCACAAAATTACATACCTATTTAATATTCTTGCTTCATTTTATATGATATCCTGCTAAGGTTTCCGGAGCTGTAAGTATTCGCCTAGAAATTTCTGTTTTTTAATGCTAAAAATGCATTCGAAAATCTATAGCGATTGTTATTTTTTTTTTGGCCAGTTATAGATCCGAGACTGACGAGAATTTACATTTGCAATATGCATTTGAGAAACGTAAACTGTCGGATTTCTATTATTATACCACATACCACATCATACCACTTTATATCGATTTAACCCAAACGATATTCGTTTGGATAAAAGTGCAACGTAACTACGAATTTGTCTAAGAAATTCCAATTAATGTCTTCAGAGGAATTCGTACAAAAACACGTACAGGAACTCCAACTTCCAGGGGTTCCAATTTGAATTTTTCCAAAAGTCCCTTTTTGAATTTCTCCATGAAATTCGAATTCATTCAGAAGTTGTACTCCAAGAATTCAAGAAGGTATTGAAAGCAGAATACAGGAAAGAATTTCCATTGGAAATCGTGAATGAAAGATCGAATTCCTAGGATAATGTCAATTAAGGGATTTTCATTGATATTATTGGATTGTTTCCCAGTCCAACTCTTTGAGGAACAACCGAAGAAATTCTATTTACACGAAATTCTAGAAGACACTTTATGAGGAATTCCACGGCGAACTTCTTGATTAATTTCAGGAGGGATTGAGGAAGGAATTTCTCCAGAATCCCGTGACACCATGTATACCTTGTACGTGATATGTTACGGAGTCAGATTTATCATGATCACATGGCAGGTTCAGGCAAATCCTGACCCAACTACTAATTTCCTACGTGTTCAACCCCGTGGTACTTGTTAGGCTGTCGGATGAGAAACATTCTGGATAGGATTTAGAAGAAAAACATGAGTATTATTAGTGTGCTATCTACTATTTACGCCGTAACTGAGACCGTAACAATTGGGCTTATTCTATGAGTCGAGTGACATGAGATGAGTAGGTTTTAGCAATTCTCACGTGAGGTGATCATGTTATTCAAATGAGGCTATACGACTCTTCTTACGTCATTCGAGCAATCTCACGTCACTCCACTCGTAGAATAAGCCCAAATGGTGATACCACAGATACTACTAATACTTATTGCAATGATACTAATGTTAATTGATACTAATGTTCTCCTGAAATTCCTCATGCAAATACTACAGGAGGTCCATTGGAAATTCCCATTCCTCCACAAACAAAAAAAAAACAACATGGGCGAGGGCTTATAAAAACATTCACCTACGATTTTCAGCTGATAACAAACCCGTTGATTTTACAATGCTCGCTCATAAATCCACTTTGAATCTTGTGAAAAGATGCTAGCAGTTCATTCAGTGATTGCCTGAAAAATCGCCGAAGCATTCCTGAAGAAATTCCTAGAGGAATTCAAGAAGAAAATCCTGGATGAATTTCAGAAGGAATTCCATGAGAAACTTTTGTAGGACTTAAAGAAGGAATTCCTGAAAAAACAAACAAGGAGGAATATCTGTAAAATCCAAGAATGAACTTCAAGAGTTTCTCTTAAAATTTCTCCAGAAATTCATCCAGGAATTGGACCAGGGGTTGCACCTGGAAATCCTCTAGGAAATCCTCATGGGATTCTACCAGGTGTTCCTCCTGGGATTCTACCTGGAGTTCTTCTTGAAATTCCTCCAGCAGTTCCTCCTGCAATTGCTCCAGGAGATTCTTCTGAAATTCTTCCAGGTGGTCATCCTGGAATTCCTCCAGTAATTCATACAGGAATTTCTCCAGAAGTTCCACCAAGAAATTCTTCAAGGAGCTCTTCCAGGAGTTCATTCTGCAATTCCTCAACGAACTCTTAAGTCAAGAATTCTAGGAGAAACTTCTGGAAAAAAAAACTATAGGATGATATTCTGGAGTTACTCCAGCTGGAACCCTTCAAGAAATTTTAGAAGAAACTTCTGGTGGAATTCCAGGAGGAACTGCTGGAAGGATTTTAGGAGGAACCCATGGAGGAATTTCAGGAGAAACTTCTAATGAAATTCTAGAAGGAACTCCTGTAGGGATTCCAGGAGGAACTCCTGGACGGATTTAAGGAGGAACTCCTGGAGGGATTCAAAGAGGAACTCTTAGAGGGATTCCAGGAGGAACTACTGGAGGGATTCCAAGAGCAACGCCTGCAGGGATTCCAGGAGGAACTCCTGTAGGGTTCCAGGAGAAATTCCAGAAGGAACTCCTGCAGAGATTCCAGGAGGAACTCCTGGTGATATTCCTGGAGACAGAATATCTCCAGGATCCTCCTGGAATGTCTCCAGGAGTTCCTTCTGCAATTTCTCCTGGAACCCTACAGGAGTTCCTCCTGGAATCCCTGCAGGAGTTCCTCCTGGAATCCTTCCAGGAGTTCCTCTTTGCATTCCTCCCGGAATCCCTCCAGGAGCCTTTCCTGGAATCCCTCTAGGAGTTCCTTCTGAAATCCCTCCAGGAGTTCCTCCTGCAATCCCCCCAGGAGTTTCTCCAGGAACCTCTCCAGAAGTTCCTCCTGTAATCTCTCCAGAAGTTCTTCTTGGAATCCCTCCAAGAGTTTATCCTGGAATCTCTCCAGGAGCTCCTTCAGAAATTTCTCCAGGAGTTCCTCCAGGAACCTCCCCAGGAGTTCCTCCGGGAATCTCTCCAGGAGTTTCTCCAGGAATCTCTCCAGAAGTTCCACCAGGAATCTCTCCTGGAATTCTTCCAGGAATCTCTCCAGGAGTTCCTCCAGGAACCTCCCCAGGAGTTCCTCCAGGAATCTCTCCAGGAGTTCCTCCAGGAATCTCTCCAGGAGTTCCTTCAGGAATCTCTCCAGCAGTTCCTCCACTTCAGAAGTCCCTCCTGGAATTTCTCCAGAAGTTCTTCCTGGAATCTCCAGAAGTTCCTCCTGGGATCTGTCCAGAAGTTCCCCCTGGAATCTTTCCAGAAGTTCCTCCTGCAATTTCTCCACAAGTTCCTCCTGGAATCTTTCCAGGTGTTCCTCCTGGAATCGCTCCAGGAGTTTCTTCTGGAATCTCTCCAGGAGTTTCTCCAGAAGTTCCTCCTGGGATCTCTCCAGATGTTCCTCCTGGAATCTCTCCAGAAGTCTCTCCTGGAATATCTCCAGAATTTCCTCCTGGAATCTCTCCAGAAGTTCCTCCTGGAATCTCTCCAGCAGTTCCTCCTAGAATCTCATCAGGAGTTTCTCCTGGAATCTCTCCAGGAGTTCCTCCTAGAATCTCATCAGGAGTTTCTCCTGGAATCTCTCCAGAAGTTCCTCCTGGAATCTCTTCAGAAGTTCCTCCTGGAATCTCTTCAGAAGTTCCTCCTGAAATTTCTCCAGAAGTTCCTCCTGGAATCTCTCCAGGATTTTTTTTTTAATCTTTATTAAAGTGTTTTTTAATATTTTTTTAAATTTATTTATTTTTTTCAATATCTCCAGAAGTTTCTCCTTGAATCTCTCCAGGAGTTTCTCCTAGAATCTCTCTAGGAGTTTCTCCTGGAATCTCGCCAGGAGTTTCTCCTGGAATCTCTTCAGGAGTTTTTCCTTTAATGTCTTCATGAGTTTCTCCTGGGATCTCTTCAGGAGTTTCTCCTGGAATCTCTCCAGGAGTTTCTTCTGGAATCTCTCCAGGAGTTTCTCTTGGAATCTCTCCAGGAATTTCTCCAGAAGTTCCTCCTGGAATTACTCCAGTGATTCAGACAGGAATTTCTCTTCCAGGAGTTCATCCTGCAATTCCTCCACGAGCTCTTGAGTCAAGAATTCAAGGAGCAACTTCTTGAAAAACTCTAGGAGGATATTCTGGAACCCCTGAGGATATTTTAGTAGAAACTTCTGGTGGAATTCCAGGAGGAACTTCTGGAGAGATTCCAGAAGGAACTTCTGGAGGGATTCCAGGAGAAACTCCTGAAGAGATCCCAGGAGGAACTCCTGGAGACATTACAGGAGAAACTCCTGGCGAGATTCCAGGAGAAATTCCTGGTGACATTCCAGGAAAAACTTCTGGAAAGATTCTATTAGAAACTCCTGGAGAGATTCAAGGAGAAACTCCTGGAGAGATTCAAGGAGAAACTCCTGGAGAGATTCCAGAAGAAACTCCTGGAGAGATTCCAGAAGAAACTCCTGGAGAGATTCCAGGAGGAACTTCTGGAGAGATTCCAGGAGGAACTTCTGGAGAGATTCCAGGAGGAACTTCTGGAGAGATTCCAGGAGGAACTTCTGGAGAGATTCCAGGAGGAACTTCTGGAGAGATTCCAGGAGGAACTTCTGGCGAGATTCCAGGAGGGACTTCTGGAGAGATTCCAGGAGGAACTTCTGGAGAGATTCCAGGAGGAACTTCTGGAGAGATTCCAGGAGGAACTTCTGGAGAGATTCCAGGAGGAACTCCTGGAGAGATTCCAGGAGGAACTCCTGGAGAGATTCCAGGAGGAACTCCTGGAGAGATTCCAGGAGGAACTCCTGGAGAGATTCCAGGAGGAACTCCTGGAGAGATTCCAGGAGGAACTCCTGGAGAGATTCCAGGAGGAACTCCTGGAGCAATTTCAGGAGGAACTCCTGGAGCAATTCCAGGAGGAACCCCTGGAGCAATTCCAGGAGGAACCCCTGGAGCAATTCCAGGAGGAACTTCTAGAGCAATTCCAGGAGGAACTCCTGGAGCAATTCCAGGAGGAACTCCTGGAGCAATTCCAGGAGGAACTCCTGGAGCAATTCCAGGAGGAACTCCTGGAGCAATTCCAGGAGGAACTCTTGGACCAATTTCAGGAGGAACTCCTGGAGCGATTCCAGGAGGAACCCCTGGAGCAATTCCAGGAGGAACCCCTGGAGCAATTTCAGGAGGAACTTCTAGAGCAATTCCAGGAGAAACGTCTGGAGCAATTCCAGGAGAAACTCCTTGAGCAATTTCAGGACTATTCTGTTAACTATTTGTAGTTCTTCATAGAATTCTCCTGAAGTTTTTCTAGGAATTCAGAAACGAGTACTTCAAGGAAATCCTCCTAGAGGTCATTCAAGAATTGCTTTTGGAGCTTCTCTAGGAATTCATCCAAGAATTCTTTTCGATGGATCTCCAGTAGGAATTCCTGAAGGATCGTTAGTAAGAATCACTGTAGAAACTCCCTGAGGAACCTTAAAAGAAAATCCTAGAAGTCATCCAAAGGATTTGCTGGAGAAACTCCAGGAGGAATTTATGATGGAACTCGAGTTGAGCTCTTCGTGGAACTGCAGAAGAAAATCTCAAGGATCTTATAGAAATTCTTCTGGAGGACCTGCTGAGGAAGCCAAGTAATAACCCCAGAAGGAATTCGCTGACATATAGTAGAAGGAATTCCTGAAGGAATTCATCCAGAATTTCTTCTGGAATTCCTCCGGGAATTTGTCTAGGAAATTCTCCTGAAGTTCCTTCTAGAATTCCAGCTAAAGTTCCTCTAGGAATTCCTCCTGGGGTTCCCATTTTTTAAATTTCCTCCATGGAAACCTTATGAAGTTTCCTCACAAATTATCCCTAGAAATCTTTCTATAAATTCTCCCAGAATTCTTCCTGCACTTCCTCAAAGAATTCCTACATACATTTCTGCTAGAGTTCTTTCGGGGTCCTGGGGGATCTCCACTTGGATGTCCTTGAAAGTCTGTAGGAGGAGTTCCTGGACCTGAGGAAATTATGGAGGAACTTTAAAGAAAATTCCTGAAAGATTATCAAGAGGAATTATTAGAGTAAGAGGAATTTTCTTTCCAAAATTCCAAGAATTTCTAAAAGCGTCGTGGAGTTCCTCCATGAATAATTCCTGGATTTCCATAAGCAGTTTATCCGGAAAATGCAACAGGAACCTCCTTAAGAGAAATTTTTTATGCAGCATGTACTCCTGGAGTTCCTTACAGTTAGTTTTGGAGTTTCTCCAGGAATTCCTCCCTAATGTTTCTTACAGGAGATCTCTATTGAAATTCTATGAAAATTCTGTTAAAAAACGGTACTCCTACATTTCTTTCTATTATGAAAAAAAATCTCTTCTTTCTAGAATTTTTTGGAACATTTTTACAACTTTATCTTTCAATTTCCTTTGAAATTATTCTCTCCAGGAGTTTCTCCTAGAATCTCTCTAGGAGTTTCTCCTGGAATCTCGCCAGGAGTTTCTCCTGGAATCTCTTCAGGAGTTTTTCCTTTAATGTCTTCATGAGTTTCTCCTGGGATCTCTTCAGGAGTTTCTCCTGGAATCTCTCCAGGAGTTTCTTCTGGAATCTCTCCAGGAGTTTCTCTTGGAATCTCTCCAGGAATTTCTCCAGAAGTTCCTCCTGGAATTACTCCAGTGATTCAGACAGGAATTTCTCTTCCAGGAGTTCATCCTGCAATTCCTCCACGAGCTCTTGAGTCAAGAATTCAAGGAGCAACTTCTTGAAAAACTCTAGGAGGATATTCTGGAACCCCTGAAGATATTTTAGTAGAAACTTCTGGTGGAATTCCAGGAGGAACTCCTGGAGTTATTCCAGAAGGAACTGCTGGAGAGATTCCAGGAGGAGCTTCTGGAGGAACTCCTGGAGACATTACAGGAGAAACTCCTGGCGAGATTCCAGGAGAAATTCCTGGTGACATTCCAGGAAGAACTTCTGGAAAGATTCTATTAGAAACTCCTGGAGAGATTCCAGAAGAAACTCCTGGAAAGATTACAGGAGAAACTCCTGGAGAGATTCCAGGAGGAACTCCTGGAGAGATTCCAGGAGAAACTCCTGGAGAGATTCCAGGAGAAACTCCTGGAGAGATTCCAGGAGAAACTCCTGGAGAGATTCCAGGAGGAACTCCTGGAGAGATTCTAGGAGGAACTCCTGGAGAGATTCCTGGAGGAACTCCTGGAGAGATTCCTGGAGGAACTCCTGGAGAGATTCCTGGAGGAACTCCTGGAGAGATTCCTGGAGGAACTCCTGGAGAGATTCCTGGAGGAACTCCTGGAGAGATTCCTGGAGGAACTCCTGGAGAGATTCCTGGAGGAACTTCTGGAGAGATTCCAGGAGGAACTTCTAGGAGATTCCACGAGGAACTTCTGGAGAGATTCCAGGAGGAACTCCTGGAGAGATTCCAGGAGGAACCCCTGGAGAGATTCCAGGAGGAACTCCTGGAGAGATTCCAGGAGGAACTCCTGGAGCAATTCCAGGAGGAACTCCTGGAGCAATTGCAGGAGGAACTCCTGGAGCAATTCCAGGAGGAACTGCTGGAGCAATTGCAGTAGGCACTCCTGAAGCAATTTCAAGAGAAATTTCTGGAACAATTCCAGTGGGAAGTCCTGGAGCAATTCCAGGAGGAACTCTTGGACCAATTTCAGGAGGAACTCCTGGAGCAATTCCAGGAGGAACTCCTGGAGCAATTTCAGGAGGAACTCCTGGAGCAATTCCAGGAGGAACCCCTGGAGCAATTCCAGGAGGAACCCCTGGAGCAATTCCAGGAGGAACTTCTGGAGCAATTCCAGGAGAAACTCATGGAGCAATTCCAGGAGAAACTCCTTGAGCAATTTCAGGACTATTCTGTTAACTATTTGTAGTTCTTCATAGAATTCTCCCTGAAGTTTTTCTAGGAATTCAGAAACGAGTACTTCAAGGAAATCCTCCTAGAGGTCATTCAAGAATTGCTTTTGGAGCTTCTCCAGGAATTCATCCAAGAATTCTTTTCGATGGATCTCCAGTAGGAATTCCTGGAGGATCGTTAGTAAGAATCACTGTAGAAACTCCCTGAGGAACCTTAAAAGAAAATCCTAGAAGTCATCCAAAAGGATTTGCTGGAGAAACTCCAGGAGGAATTTATGATGGAACTCGAGTTGAGCTCTTCGTGGAACTGCAGAAGAAAATCTCAAGGATCTTATAGAAATTTTTCTGGAGGACCTGCTGGAGGAAGCCAAGTAATAACCCCAGAAGGAATTCGCTGACATATAGTAGAAGGAATTCCTGAAGGAACTGGAGAAATTCATCCAGAATTTCTTCTGGAATTCCTCCGGGAATTTGTCTAGGAAATTCTCCTGAAGTTCCTTCTAGAATTCCAGCTAAAGTTCCTTTAGGAATTCCTCCTGGGGTTCCCATTTTTTAAATTTCCTCCATGGAAACCTTATGAAGTTTCCTCACAAATTATCCCTAGAAATCTTTCTATAAATTCTCCCAGAATTCTCCCTGCACTTCCTCAAAGAATTCCTACATACATTTCTGCTAGAGTTCTTTCGGGGTCCTGGGGGATCTCCACTTGGATGTCCTTGAAAGTCTGTAGGAGGAGTTCCTGGACCTGAGGAAATTATGGAGGAACTTTAAAGAAAATTCCTGAAAGATTATCAAGAGGAATTATTAGAGTAAGAGGAATTTTCTTTCCAAAATTCCAAGAATTTCTAAAAGCGTCGTGGAGTTCCTCCATAAATAATTCCTGGATTTCCATAAGCAGTTTATCCGAAAATGCAACAGGAACCTCCTTAAGAGAATTTTTTTTTTATGCAGAATGTACTCCTGGAGTTCCTTAAGAAGTTAGTTTTGGAGTTTCTCCAGGAATTCCTCCCTAATGTTTCGTACAGGAGATCTCTATTGAAATTCTATGAAAATTCTTTTAAAAAAACGGTACTCCTACATTTCTTTCTATAATGAAAAAAAAAATCTCTTCTTTCTAGAATTTTTTTGGAACATTTTTTACAACTTTATCTTTCAATTTCCTTTGAAATTATTCTGGCGATTGTTTTGTTAATTCTCCTACGAACTAGTCTATGAATTATTATCGTATCAGGAATTCTCTTAGAAATCTTTTCAAAATTTCTATTGGGAAATAGAATTCCTTTCAGGAGTTCCCCTGAAGTTTCTTTTGGAAATGTCTCTGCAAAAATCCACAGGAAATCCCTTGGAAGCCTTACAATTTTCTCTCCACACTTTCCTCTGGGAGAATTCGGAATCCGTCGTGGAATCCCTCTAAGAATATCCAAGTTTTTTTTTCTTATTAATGTTAAAACAAGTGTTATAGTCTATATATCTACATATTCAATCAGTTCCTTGGAATTCATTCAGAGTGGGTGTTTCTACAGTTACTACATTTGCAGATTATTCAGCGTGAGTCCTCACACTAACCGGGATGGTTAGTGATACACTGTGAAAATCCAGCACTAGATGTCTCGATGGTCCTTTAGTTTGCTCCTTCTTATCCAAGATACCTAATTCCGAAGAATCACAAATTAAAACCAAGGCAAATAGCAAAGCACAAAACACCACATGATCGATTTTTTTAATGAATTCCCTAAAGAATTTTTATAAATCTTAGAAATATTCTTGAAGGAATTCTCTATATAGTACATATTCTTAAGATTTCCAATGAATTCCCGTAGAAATCATGAGACCATCATACCAGAAGCTCCGGAAATAATTCCTATAAGGATTTTTCATACAACTAAAGCTGCTTCAAACGAATTGCGAAGATTCGGACGATTTGCGTGTTTAGGTTCATACATTTTGGATTCTTTCGACACTTTACACATTTACAAATAAATTTTATTACACATAAAACTGTTTCTTTTGAATAAGTTTTTCAAATGTATATAGTTACGGCTTATTCACGTGGTGTGTTATTTTCACTAACGATTTAATTCTATTGGATAGCGATATTCTATGTTCGTGGGCTTTTCGTATGGCCGGCTTGCATTCAGGTGATATACTTTTTTGTTCCCAGCTTGTTTACTGAAGGCAGTTAACATTTATCCTGAATACTGAGCCAAAATAGTTCGAAGTTTCTAATATCCGTTGAATTTGTAGTTGCAAAATTGACCTGTACTTCCGCTCTTGCAGCGAACCCGGCCTCTGAAAAAAATTTTTCATCTGAAAATAAGCATAGAATTAGAAATCAATCGCTTTTATAATTTAAAAAGAAATACCTTTGTATGGAAACATCCTTTTTCACTACACTTTATTATCGAGTAGTGGTAATTCCTTATCAGCAGCGGGCCTCGAATATCTTCCAGCAGAAATAAAACTACATAATCCGATGCCGATGGTGTCAGCGGTGTCAGCTGTTCTGATTTGTTTTGATCTTCTGCTCATTTGACATTTCTCTTTGTGGATTAGTGTGCGTGTGATCTTTTTATAAGCACGCAGCCAAAATGTGAAAATCTCGGATTAACTTTAATACACCGAAATCGACGTATTAAAGTTAATACTCGGATCAAAATCTAGAATAATACCGCTTGGTGCTTAGGAAAATCGAGGATAATACTCGATTGGCGTATTATCCTCGTTGGAGCTTACCACCATAAGTGATATTAGAAATGATAGAGTATACGCGCGTCTGCTCGGGTGTGCAGTCAGTGATAAAACTGATCTTTTATTTGATCGATCGCTACTGCTGTACCAGACAGCCAGTGGTGTAGCTAGGGGCGGATACTACAGTTCTCCCCCTTTTAGTTTGAACATATTAACAATCGATTGCAGCAAAACTTCACTACTGCTTAAACTTTAAACAACCTGCAAAACTCGACTGCCGCAAACATTTCAACATGCCGCTAAACTTCACTACCGCTAAACAACATCAGAACTCGGCAAAACATGACTACTGATAAACTAGTCCACTTTTGACCGCCTCCGTGGCAGTTAAACATTTTTTTTAAACACAACAGTTCAATAATATTTAAAATCGACATCTTTCTTGAGACGCTTTAGTCGCTCCGAACGTCGGACACTTTCCACACGGTTCTTCGATGGTGACGATCGGCTCGACACTCGCTTCGATGGGCCAGCCTGCGGATCAACCTGCTCAGGCGGCAAACTCGACGACCCTCGCTGATCATCGTCCACTGACGACTCACTTCGACGGCGCGAAACACCAAACCTCGCCTCAGGACCACGACCCGTGACCCCGTTACGACCATCCCCGTCACCGTAGATGAAAGAATCCGAAGGAAAACCATAAAAGTCGTCTTCGTCGTCGCTTAACCTAACGTCTTCGTCATCGTCCTCTAGCACGCTTTCTTGGCTGGACCCTCTCGTTCCTCCCCAAGAACAAACCTCGGCGCTTTGGGGTGCCCACCAGCTTCAGCTGATTTCGATGCGCGGAGTAAACTCTCCCTTCAACGGAAACCTGAAAACACGTGAGGAGATACGTCTGAAAAATTTGGCTTCTAACCATCTACGAATATCCGTAGGTCTGAAACTCTTATAGTAAACAATATCTCCAGGACGCAACTTGTCAATCCAGTCATGTTTCTTGGGACTAGGACTATTTACAATACATTTATCCACTTCCTTTGGTTTCGTCGAATGATGCTTAAAACTATTCTTTGGATGGAGTAAATCCAACAGCGTCTTCGGCTTAAAACTAAATAACCTTTCGAAGGAAACGTATATCCATCCTCCAAACAAGTATTCCGGTAGCCAAACAAGAAGTACGACACCATATCCTCAGTACTTAAACCAGCCAAATCCGGATCTAACAGAAATTTCTTCAAACCTTCCTTCACAACCCTGACCATACGTTCCGCTTGACCATTGCTCGATGGATTATACGGTGGACTCTTCATCACCTTGACTCCATGCTTCTCGAAGAAATCAATCAACTCTTTCGAGCTAAACGGTGGTCCGCCATCCGTAACAACTACGTCAGGTAACCCAAACCTTGCGAAAACGTTCAAAAACTTGGCCTTGACTTTCCTGGCATCTGTTCCAAACTTCATGTATTCAACTTCAATCCATTTTGAAAAACTATCCACAATGAGCAGGAATACCTGCTTGTTGAAGTAGAAGAAGTCTGCATGAATACGTGTAAACGGTTTTGTAGTAGGAATCCAACTAGAATTTGAAAGTGGCTTCGTAACTGCATTCTTCTGGCAACACACACTGCATGACTTGACGAAACACTCGATGTCACTGTTCATGCCATACTAGTAAACTGTCCTCCTTGCCATTTGCTTTATCTTGATGATTCCTGAATGAATTCTGTGCAACAACTTCAACATCTGCTTTTGTAAACTAGCAGGAATAAACACATGATCCTGGTACAATAAACAACCATCGACCAGTTCAAGATCTTGATGCTGAGCATAAAAATCCAACAAACTACGCTCTAACTTCTTTGGCCAACCATGCTTCATGTAGGAAACGATTCTTTGAATAAACTCATCTGGCTCTGTCTCAGATGCAATCAAAACATGGTCCAAAGGAAACTCATCGTAAACGTTCAAACTCTTGATAAACTCCCGTTGCAACGAAACTGGCACTTCATCCGGCAAAGGAAACCTTGAGCAAAAATCTGCATTGCCCATTTTCGATGACGGTCTGTAAACAATGTCAAAGTCGTATATGTTCAGTTCCATTACATATCTTTGCAGACGCGTCACCAGGGCTGACAATCGTCATCGTCATAGCACGAAATGCCACAGTAGCGACGAGTTGCATTGTCTTCATTGCTACTCTACACATCGTCAATGACACGCACGACGTTAGCTTTCGTCGTGTAACCAAATCGTCCTGACGACATCGAAGAACGAAGACTTCATACCGTTATTCTTCAACTGGCAGCTGCCATGCGAAGATTTTTACTAATTCTTTGTAATAATGAATTTGAAGGTACGTATGAAAGCGTTATGAATGCTATCGATACATTTATGTTACCAAATTTCCTACTATTTGTTTATTTGAGACGCTATTATGTTTTTAACCAGTGCGTCTATAATGACGTGCAATCAATTGTGTGAAGAAGTGACGACGAAAATCGTCACAACTTTTGGCTGCGCGACTATCGTCGTGGTACGCATGCGGCGCGAAGGAAACGAATAGGTGTTGAGTCGTGCAATGTTATGACGAAGACTAATTTTTTTTCGCTTTCTTCATACGACGAGAATGACTATTGTCAGCCCTGCGCGTCACGAACAACGAATTCTTGCCTTCTTTACCAAATATGCCTATCAACGGTTTGTGGTCGGTATACACAGTGAATTTCTTTCCGAACAAAAACTTGTGGAACTTCTTTATGGTACTCACAATGGCCAACGCTTCCAAGTGCAATATTGGGTAGGATTTTTGCGAGTTAGTTAAACTGAAGGAGGTAAAACTAATAGGCCTCTCCTCTCCTTTGATTTCGTGAGCAATCACACCACCTAACCCATAACTGCTAGCATCTGTCACAACAACGACAGGCTTTTGCGGATCAAAAAACTCCAGAAGTTTTGAAGACAACAACGACTGCTTACTTTCTTCAAACACACGACGACACTCATCAGTCCAGACAAACTTAACGTCTTTTTGAGTAAACCATATAAGCAGCTTAAACGTGAGGATAAATTGGGTATAAACTTATTGAAGTAATTTAACTGGAAATGTTCAAGCTGATATATCTCCACTGGCCAGTGGAGATATATCAGCTTCCACACTGATATTCTTCCCTCCCCCTTCATACGGGAGCTTGGCAGAAGGAAGGTCGTGCGATATGTGCCATCACAAATATTGCCCTCCGCTCGCTTTCAAATCGACTTCTATAAAACATTCTTCATGCCTGCCGTATCCTAACGGAACTATCAATTCTATACTTTCGCCTCTAATGCTATCATGAACATGTACGTCCAAGTTTGGAAGATGATATTAGCATTTCCATATCATTGTAAATCGTTTAACTTCACGTAGAAGTAACACACACGAAATCATTAATTTAGTTACCGTAGTAATTTATCAAACCCAAAAACGCCTTCAACTCGGTGACATTATTCGGAGCCTTGGCTCTACGAATTGTCTCCACCTTTTCTGGACACGGCAATAAACCTTTATCAGTCAACACGTGACCCAGAAATGGCAAACTAGTCACAAAACATTTGCATTTTTGCAAGTTGACTTTAATGTTGAATTTAGAAAGTCTCTCTAAAACCAAATTAAGCTTTCTTAAACAGTCTTCAAAATCCTCACCAGCTAGCAAAACATCGTCTAAGTAGCAATAAACTCCGTCAATGCCTTTCAAAACTTGATCCATGACTCGCTGAAATATAGCAGCACTTGAAGAAGCACCTTGTGGTAAACGATTATACAAAAACAAACCTTTGATTGTATTAATCACCATAATTTTTCTCGACTTTTCCGACAACAACAACTGTGTATACGCTCCGGTCAGATCCAAGGAACAAAACACTTTAGCACCAGCTAGTGAAGCAAACATATCTTGTGCCAACGGCAGCGGATAGGTGTTTGGAATGATCACCTTGTTGATCGAAACCTTACAGTCGATCACCATCCTGATTCCGCCATCCTTCTTCACTACAACAATCACCGGTGATGCCCACTCACTTGCATCGATCGGTGTTATGACGCCATCTTTCTGTAAACTCTCTAAATGTTCCACTACTTTGTCTTTTAAATGTAATGGAACGTCATAGGCACGCTTGAAAATCGGTGCTGCTCCTTTTTTCAACACTAGATCTGCCTCAAAACCTTTGATGGGAGTAAACATAGACTTACAAAACACATTGGCAAACTTACTTTTAATATCTTCCACGACACGTTCCTCTGAAGTCGGCAAAGACAGCTGGTTCAGGTTTGCACCACTGCCAAACGTTTTCCTCCGTTCAGGAAAAAAGATATCCAGCCAATCTCGTCCTAACAACGGTGTAAACGAGCTTCCACAGCGTAAAACAACCAGTTTAATGACCTTACGTCGTCCATTCAGCTCGACCGTTACCGGAATCTGTCCTTCAACAACCAAACGACTTCCATTAATCACTGCCAACTTCTTCGTACACTTCTGCAACGGAATATCGGTGAATTCTCCCTCGTACGTCTCTCTACTGACGACGGAAACTGCAGCTCCACAATCTATCTCCATATCTACTCGTACTCCTTCAACCAAAACTGTACGGAAACACGGTTCGTTGATTTTTCCGATGGAAGAGATCAACATACAATCCATCTCCTCATCATCCGAGATAGATCTGTTCAACCGACGACGCAAACTCTTCTGGTACTCTGTCAACTTCGGCTTTGCTGCTGGAGAATCCACAAACTTCACAGATTTCTTAACCTTATCCTTCAAGTCATAGCAGAAGCGACGTGTGTGACCATCTCTGCCACAGTAACTGCAGTGAAACTTCTGCGATCGGGATGAAGAACGATGTCCACGATCAAACGAACCAGAACGACTACGGCTCCTAAAACGCTTATTTGGTCCACGACTTTTACCACGGGATCTACTACGTGACACAACACGCTCTTCTCGCTTACCAAGCCTGTTCAACACACTCACTCGACCGGACTCACGAGAAACCAGCTTTCGATTCACTCCAGTTAGCTCCCTGTTGATGATGATCTTCTCCGCCTTGGCTAGCGTCAGACCTTCCTCATCAAACAAACGTTGTTGAACATCCGGGTCGCGAATGCCACACACACAGAGCTTAAAATATTCATCTTCATGAAGCAACTTCGGTCCGAATTTTGACAAACATCGCATGAATATTCAAAACATAGAATGACATAGTCAGACGACTACTCCACGAACTCATTCATTCGACTGTCACTGAGTGTGTTTACTATATGCAGAAAAAAACATAATTAGCATTGTTTATGTTGATATTTACCGTTGAAAGTGCCTCGAGGATGAAAATCGGATTCAGTCCTGTGTGATAAATCACTTTACTCATTTGAAACGTGTTCAGATTTCAGATAATTTATCAATTTGTAAAATGTGCATAAATGTTCAATGACTTATATTCAACTGAATATTGACTGTCCAGAGCCGACTATGAATGTGTCGGAAATAAACTGACAAATGAAGAAAAATGGATTTTACCAAAAAATTTCGATTATTTTACACTCTGCGCACACAAGCTTGTCGCGGATTGCGATGTCCTTGAATTCACCAAACTCACACATCTCCGCTTGCTGCTTTACCGCGAGAATGAAATCCTCCGCACTTTCAGTAGAACCTTGCACTCGTTGATAAAACTTGTAACGCTGGATCATGTCGCTTTCAGTTTTGTCGTATCGCTTCTTCAACGCATCGGTAATCTCCTTAAACGACACCAATTTCAAATCCTTTCCAGGAAACAGAAGCTTCAACTCGCTATAAACGTCCTTTCCGCATGCCGCCAGAAACGATGCCTTCTGTTCATTCGCATCCGACATCTTGTTATTGATGAAAATCCAGTCCATCTGCTCTAGATACTGGCTCAACGGAATCGTACCGGGTATGTACGGCTCAACGTGATTCACTAACGGCATACTGACAGCGATGAAAACGACGAAAACTGTGAAAAACGATTAGTTAAATTATCACACAAAACAAAACTAAAAACTTTTTTCAGTGTAATAATCCAATAAACTTGATTGAAACAAACAGTTGACATATTTAAAACAAAATTTTCAAAACTATTTTGTAAACCTTTTTGTTCAACTTTTTAAACGATTTGCTCCACAGTGCAAAACATAAACTGCTCTGTGTCAAACCAAACCAAACAAACTACAACCGTTTCGGATCAATCGTATTCAACGACAAACTTTATCAACGAAACAAACCAAACGTGAAACACAAACAAACCAAAACGTTGTTGTTGCTCAACACAAGCATAAACTGTAGTTGCTATTAAACATGAGCATAAACCAATACAACAGTATCAGCGTTGCGAAACAAGTTGCAAACAAACTGATATACACTGTGCGTTGCACTATATACACTGTTGTTGAAACAAACTCTCGTACGTGACAAACTCTTCGGCTGTGACGATACAAGTTCTAATTAGCTATTATTTATGTACACAAAGCCGGATCACTGTACGGAAACAAAATGAAACACAATTTTTTTGCTTGCTAGGCACAAGAAAATGGCTCATAAACTGATTTCAACACTTTAACGCATGCAAAGTAAAACACGATTTTCTCTGTTTATTTCCACTATTCGACACTTTGCAGCAAACCTGTGTGAAACAGCAAAACAAACCAACTCCTGCAGTGTAGGTACTGCTACCGCGCAGCGCAAACTGTTGCTTCTCCGTAGGCCGAACGCATGAATGGCTCGCTCGCAGGTTCGTCCAAACAGCAGTGAAAAACACCAAAATTTCACTGGGAAACCGGACTACTTGCACTAATTAGCACTTCCCGGGACGCGAAAACAAAATCTCCACCTCGTCGCCACTGTAATATACTCGTGGGAGATTGGGTTCTTAAACGATATAAACTAATTACTATCGAGACTAAGTGATATTAGAAATGATAGAGTATACGCGCGTCTGCTCGGGTGTGCAGTCAGTGATAAAACTGATCTTTTATTTCATCGATCGCTACTGCTGTACCAGACAGCCAGTGGTGTAGCTAGGGGCGGATACCACACTTCCAAGTAGCTCGCAA
>NW_026943644.1:0-17633 GCF_024139115.2 Armigeres subalbatus
ATCATATGCTTACAACTTTCTAATTCCAGTAGGTAACTGTAAGAATTCGGAATGAGTGAAAAGCTCGTTTCGACTTCCAATTAGAATACACCCTTTCATTACTATCACATTGGTAACTCCTAGATTCCAAAAAAAATCCTTATGAACTCGTGGCGAGTGCAGAGGTGTTATCAATTCCTTGCCCGATAAACCGTGACGACGTGGTCAGCGCCATTATTGATCATTTAAAAATCAGAAGGGTTGTGTTCACGACACGACCGCAGAATAGACGTTGGACCACGTAAGTATATTATTGTAACACAATACGCATTGCAGGTTATGATGTTATTGTTACTAAAGTATTTTTGTTTTGTTGGTGAAAACAAGAGTATGGTTGCGTATCTGAGACACATTTTGATCAAACATGTTGTAGATTGTGGAAACTTGAGAGAAAATTTTACTTGGCTGCTACTGACACCATCCATGCGAGATAATATTTGCAGCCAGGGTGTAAAATAATCGAAATTTTTTGGTGAAGTTCATTTTTCTTCATTTGTCGGTTCACTTCCGACACATTCATAGTCGGCTCTGGACAGTCAATATTCAGTTGAATATTAGTCATTGAATATTTATGCACATTTTACAAATTGATAAATTATCTGAAATCTGAACACGTTTCAAATGAGTAAAGTGATTTATCACACAGGACTGATTCCGATTTTCATTCGCGAGACACTTGCAACGGTAAACATCAACATAAACAATGCTAATTATGTTTTTTTTCTGCACATAGTAAACACACTCAGTGACAGTCGAATGAATGAGTTCGTGGAGTAGTCGTCTGACTATGTCATTCTATGTTTTGAATGGGTTAGGGACAAAAGGTCGAAAGACAAATGGTCGAAAGGACAAAAGGTCGAAAGACAAAACGTCGAAAGACAAAAGGTCGAAGGGACAAAAGGTCGAAAAGGACAAAAGGTCGAAAGGGACAAAAGGTCGAAAGGACAAAACGTCGAATTGGACAAAAGGTCGAAAGGACAAAACGTCGAACGGGACAAAAGGTCGAAAGAAAAAAATATAAATGAGATCTAAAAGGCGAAAGGGACAAAAGGTCGAAATAGACAAGAAACTGAAACGGAGAGAATCAATCTCGAACCAGAGTTGACCTACATATTTGGCAAAAAATGTGGTCTTTTATTTTCACAATTTATAACAATTAATTAATTAATTAATCTATATACATATAAATATAAATTTCTGTCTGTCTGAACCTTATAAACTCGGAAACTATTGAACCGATCGGCGTGAAAATTTGTATTAGAAAGATTTTGGGGTCGGGGATGGTTCTTAAGATGGTTCGAGACCTCTCCCTGCTTTGGAAAGGGGGCTTCCATACAAATGAAACACCAATTCCTTCATTACTTGAGATCTAATCAGAGAATAAATCAATTTTATGTTCGACGGGTCTGCTAGTAAAAAATAAAAATAAAATTCATTCCGTGAGTACAACTAATAGATGGATATTTGAGTTCTAAATGTCACTTCGATTTGACGAAATGGCGAACACCGCACATCAAATACACCGGCGTGTATTACACGCAGGTTTATTTTTAATGCACGCGTCTGCGTAGCTGAAGCGTGCACTATTGTCTATCCGGAACAAATTTATACCGCTTTTTATACCGAAGTTGGATTTTTCTCCAGATACAGGCATTTTTCCCAACTTCGGAAGTAGTGCGCTGAATTCGCCTAAAGATGCGCTAAACAACGCATCAATTAGTTTGACAGATAAAACTTCAGAAGAAAGTTCGGTTCGGAAGTCCCGACTTCCGAATTCTAAGTTGGTGCTACGCCGACAATATTTTGGCAGATCAAAGTAGCATTAAGAAAACCTAGAAAACCATCCATTATTTGCACACATTGAATGAATTTTATTTAATTGTGACAAATAGTGAAAAATAAGAGAGCAATTTATTATTGCCATCTGTATAGGACAACTGTGTCTCACGCAATACAGGTTTTATTCCTTTCCTAATTCAACAATCTTTTTTATCGAATCTATGACAAAAGGTCGAAAGACAAAAGGTCGAAAGGACAAAAGGTCGAAAGACAAAAGGTCGAAAGGACAAAAGGTCGAAAGACAAAAGGTCGAAAGGACAAAAGGTCGAAAAGACAAAACGTCGAAAGGGACAAAAGGTCGAAAGGACAAAAGGTCGAAAGGACAAAAGGTCGAAAGGCACAAAAGGTCGAAAAGGACAAAAGGACAAAAGGTCGAAAGGGACAAAAGGTCGATCAAGAACAAGTTGATAACAAGTTGGGTGTATTCCGAAATAATTTATGAAATGCATTTTACTTCAAGTAGAAATAACATACTCATCACATCAATCAAAGTTAAAGAATGAGCAATTTTCAAAGAAGGAGTAATTACTATGAAACAATATTATGAATATCAAGATAGTTCTGTTAGAGATAAAAAGATTGTTGATTTAGGAAATGAATAAAACTTGTATTGCGCACAGTTGGCAAAAAAAGTTGCTCTTTTATTTTAAGCAAAATTTTACCAATTAAATAAAATTCTTTCAATGAGTGCAAATAATAGATGAAAATCTAGGTTTCCTGAATGTCGCTTCGATCTGTCAAAATAGTGCACGTAGCCACGCAAGCGCACGCATTGAAAATACACCTACGTGTAATATACGCCGGTGTATTTGATGTGCGGCGTGCACCATTTTGACAAATCGAAGTGACATATAGAAAACTCAACATCCATCTATTAATCCATTTCGACCTTTTGATCTTATTGATCTTTAGTTTCTTTCGACCTTTTGTCCCGTTCGACGTTCTGTCCGTTTCGACCTTTTGTCCCGTTCGACGTTTTGTCCTTTCGACCTTTTGTCCTTTTCGACCTTTTGTCCCTTTCGACCATTTGTCCCTTCGACCTTTTGTCTTTCGACTTTTTGTCTTTCGACCTTTTGTCCTTTCGACCTTTTGTCTTTCGACCTTTTGTCCCTAACCCTTTTTTATCACTAACAGAACTATCTAGATATTCATAATATCGTTTCATAGTCATAACTCCTTCTTTGAAAATTGCTCATTCTTCAACATTGATTAATGAGATGAGTGTGCAATTTCTGCTAATACACAAAACTTTTTATCAACTTGTTCTTGGTCGACCTTTTGTCCCTTTCGACCTGTTTGTCCTTTTCGACCTTTTGTCCCTTTCGACCTTTTGTCCTTTTCGACATTTTGTCCCTTTCGACCTTTTGTGCCTTTCGACCTTTTGTCCTTTTCGACCTTTTGTCCTTTCGACCTTCTGTCCCTTTCGACGTTTTGTCTTTTCGACCTTTTGTCTTTTCGACCTTTTGTCTTTCGACCTTTTGTCCTTTCGACCTTTTGTCATAGATTCGTTTTGAATATTCATGCGATGTTTGTCAAAATTCGAACCGAAATTGCTTCATGAAGATGAATATTTTAAGCTCTGTTTGCAGCACCTCTCTACGATGCGCGCTCGTGATTCTGCTACTGTTGGCAACTTTCTGACGTCGTACTTTGAACAAATTCGTCACGCCCAATCTTCCTTTGTGTAGTATGGTGGCCCTGAAAAGAACCGATTATTTTCTAATATGTAATGCATCTTTCGAATCACTAACAGCTGTCGACGACGACCACACGACCCACGTCATGGGCTGGAATAAAATTTGCTTCAGCAACTTCGCCGATGCCGGGACCACTATCTACTCTCCACGACATTTCAAACAAATTGCCACTCGCGCGGGGGAAGCAGTTTTCTTATATTCAATAAAGAAGGCGCATTAGTTAGTATTTGATTTCCAATGTTTTTTTTTTCAAAATCATGAACCCTCAAATCGCAAAATCCTTAATAATCATATTTCCAATTTGGTATAAGCATTACCTAGAACGCCTGTACACGAACTACTCGTAAGAGGGGGTCCCGTAGCGTAGTTGGCTACACGTTCGCCTTATAAGCGAATGGTCACATGGGCTCGATTTTCAGCCCCTCCACCAAACCCTCGTCAGTCGCCGGATGCGCAGCCCATGCGGTGGCGTATTGGGAAGCGCCCTTACCGTTGAGACTGCCTGATGACGACTGACAAATTGTTCTTCTCTAAGGCATTCCTCCATCGTACCCGGATAAATGGTAACCGAACAATGCAACGATCATTGGATTCACGACACGAACAAATAGACACAATCACGGTGCGCCGGTAGACCGTTAGTATAAAAATAAAATGTCCATCAAAACCAAGTACTGGGCTCGATTCCTGTGCTAACTCTGCACCTCTGGACCCATTTAAAAAAAATCCCTAGAAGGAATTTCGAGAAATCTTGATTTGATGTTTTTAGTTAAGAAATTTCAAAATGATCCAAAAAGACCACCAAAAACCCTGATTAATCCACCTAGATACGGACATCACTTCAATTCTTCTTGTACCTGCCGAGTCGGAAGTAACCACCAGCTTTGCACGGCTGCTCTCCGGCATTCTTGAAATATGCCCTGCCCATTGTTCCCTTCCAGCTTTAGCTACCTTCTGGGTACTGGGTTCACCGTAGAGCTGGGAAAGCTCGTGTTTCATCCTCAGCCGCCACACACCATTCTCTTGCACAACGCCAAAGATGGCCCTAAGCTTTGCCATTATTAGAACCATAAATATTTACAACTGACTCAGATATGTTTTTGTATGGCTAACTTGCTCGAGTTTAGTATAAGTGTTGCTTTCCATGTTTAATAGAATGAAAGGTAAAAATTAATTTTAATTTGGTGTTTATGTTCATAATGGAGAGAAGTAAGTACAGAGTCCGTGTAGAATAATAGTAGCTAGAAGCTGTCAAAATTCTAATAAACGGACTAGAAAAAGCATGTTTGATATGTCAGTTAAGACCTCTTCCGGTACCTCTACAGAACTCTGAAACATGCTAATTCAAAATATGGTACTTTGACGTGAATGGAAGCTGCGGCTTTTTCCATCTGCTAGCAAAGCCATCAATTGCTTCCTCAAAACCATTCTCGAATTTCAAAGAGCTGTATCCTACGTACACGTTTTTGAAATCATTCAGAACCTGCTGATTGAAATATTAATTATAAAATTGTTTATGTTTAAGCAGAGTAACTTACCGTGACGTAATACGAAAGATCGGGATTCTTGTGAACTCTATGCAATTTGTTGATGCCTCATCTGTACTTGGTTCACCCACAAATTCACTCAAAATGGTGCTCGAGCAACTTGAAAATCGTATTAACAATTCCGAACATAGATGTGTAGTGGCGGAGATAAGCAAAGGTTCATTTTGTTTTTTTATTAAAGTTTTTTTTAAAGTTCAAAAATTCAATATTTTATCTTCATCGTAACTGAAAACCAAAAGAATATGCACACAGATTGTAAAATTCTTTCTTTCTCTTGTGCATTTTCAATGATGTTTTCTTTGGTTCTCAAGATGTCATTCTATATGCCGAGCTCACTCTTGAAAATCATACTATTCTGCGGGGTTTTGTGAAAGTGCAATAATAATAAGCTTTTCCTTACCGTTATCCTGAGAGTCATTACCAGCCCGATGATCCTTTTGCGGGGAAATCTACGAATTTGATAAAGCTCCGTCAACTACACTACTTTAAACAAATCTTTAAGCTGTTGGTTTTTTTATCACCAATTTCTTCCGTACTCCAATCTTTACTTCTGATGCTCGAATACATTTGTGAATACAATAATGAAAAAAAAATACAAACTTTAATCTGAATGACATTCAACAAAAAATATGCTGCCTGCACGTGAATTCATGAATGGTTCTGAACGAGAGGTATCATTCTTGAAGACAGACAGCTTCAAGCAATACAAAAAACATACCTAAGTCAGTTTTGTGAGCTTATTCAGTTGTAAAAATTTAGAATTGTAATAAAAACAACAAATGTAAACTGGTTAAAATCAACTTGCACCACTTTTTGGACGGCTTTGAAGGTATTTTGGGGATATTATTGAATTAAAATATAGATTTTTTTGAAATTTCTTAATTAAAAACTTCAAATCAAGATTTCTCGAGGGTTTAAAAAAAAATGGTCCGGAGGTGCAAAATTACCACAGGAAACGAGCCCTGTACTTGGTTGTGATGGACATTTTTATTTTATAATAACGGTCTACCGGCGCACCGTGAATGGACTAACAATGAGATGGACAAGCAACGACAACAACAATGAATGATGGAAAAATCTAAAAATAGACTCTGAGTGAATTCTGGCTGCAGAATACCACAGTAGATCTCGGGACAGTAGCGGTTAAGTAACACAGAGTGCCTACCAAATAAAGAAAGGAATTAAAAAAAGTCCCGCCTTTTTCTTGATCGGTATGTGTGAAAATATTGTGTAACCGTAACAATCACCAAAAGAGCAATCGTTGCAAATGAACTGCAGTAAGGCGATTGTGGTTTGTACTTTAAAGACATTTTTTCTTGGATCAACTGTTCAAAATGGTAGCTCTGAAAAGTGAAAAGAACCGATTTATTTTCGGTAATGTGCTTTTCCAATCACTAACAGCAACAAACCCTAAATCAGAATCTTTTGAGAACATTTCCCTCCCTGCTGCTGAGCGCTTGTGATTATTGCTGCCAACGGCATGTTTCTGCCGTTGCCAAGCGATTGCGATTTGCACTCAACCTTCCCTTCTTAATTGATTCTTAAAATAATCGATTTATTTCCAGCAAGTCACATTTTCAATCACTAACAGCAACACAACCAAATTCAAAATATTGATAGGAAATAGGGTACATCACTACTTGGGCCTATGGACCCCGTTCCCGGCTCACTACACAGAAAACTAATGATTTATACTGTTTGGAAGTCGTAGGTTTATGGTTGATAATTTTTAAAAAGTCTCCCATTTATTTTTCACAATACTCAATATTTTTCTATCACTTGTTTTACTCCTAATTGATCCAATTGTAGAAAAAAAAATGTAGAATTCAAAATTTCGCTCTCGGATGCCACACCACTAAGCCGGAGTGATTCTTTCCACTTTTACAAAACGGTATCATCAAATAAACAGCTACCTGAAAATCGTCACAGAGCTCGATACAACCATTGCTTGAAGCTGTTAATCACCACACCATAATTCTAAACACACGCACTTCAATTATTCTTATTTGTTCGTTTCACTAGAACTTATTTAAACATATTAGAATACATTTTAAAATGTATTCTCAAACCGAACAAAAATTCACCTCGGCCCAAGAACTTCTAGCCGCACCGTGCTGCCAAAAGGCAAGAATTATGAAAATGATCCTTTATCGTTAATAGGAAAATTGTCTAATGCGTTGACGCTATCATGTTATTTATAATTCTCTCGATTTTAAAAGGTGAAAAAAATATTGTTTTTAAGTATTTGGAAGAAATTTGGATGAGTAAATATATCTTCTCTATTTGGTTGAGAATGATTATGAATAATACCATCTGGCATCTTGTTGTCGTCGAACGTGCATATTTTTGTTTACGTCGCATTTTCTACCGTCCCGAGAGAGAATGAGAGTAAAATGTTGAGAGATTGAGTAAAATTTTGCTTAGGCCGGGAACTGGTTTTTTGTATGCCGGAGTAGGAATCGCTATGACTGAAATGAGTGCTGCACCTCGTTAATTTAAATCAAATAAAAGCTTTTTTGAGCGATATTTAGCACGAATAGCTATTTTTTAAGCAGAAGTGAACCCCAATGCAGTATTATACAGCTCACAAAATTCAGGAAAAGTTGCTTCCTGTCATAAATATCAATTAAATAATGTAGTCGTACGCATGTTAGGCCGGAAATGGGGTAAGAAACCCTATCAGGCTGCTACTGACGCCATCCATGCGAATAAATATTTACAACCTGTCCCTCGACGAGCACTTGTGGTTCTGCTGCCGTCATCAAACGAATATTATTTGCACATTGAAAAATATTTGTCTGAGCTCAACCTTATCAACTACAAAATAGTGGTTCTGAAAAGAACCAACCTGTTTTCAATAATTCGCCTTTCCAATCACTAACAGCAAAAAAACGGAATCTTTATCTTTAATTTCATTTCACTTCAACTGACGCCAACGCCATTCATGCGCATAACTTATTGCAGCGTCTTCCTTCGACGAGCGCTTGTGATTTTTCTGCCGGCGTCTTCTTTCTACTTTCATCAACGATTATGATTTTGAAGAAATCTCGTCTCTGCTCAACCTTATCTTGAGTAAAATGGTGATTCTTAAAATTATTGATTTATTTTCAATATGCTTCAAACACTGAGAGCATTCATGAGAGAACCAAATCAAACTACTAAACCTTTTTTTTGTCTTTCTCGTACAACAAACATGCACCGAAAGGCTATTTGATCACTCCAAAAAACGAACTTTTAATAGGTTATATACCCATAGTGTTATATACCAATCGACTCAGCACGACGAACTGAGGTGATGTCTGTATGTGCGTATGTATGTGTGTGTGTATGTGTATGTGTGTATGTGTACAAATTTTGTAGACACACTTTTTGGAACTTAGCATTGGTCGAATTACTTTACGAAGTTTAATTCGACGGGGAATCTTGTCCCATTGTTTGCTATTGAAAATTGGCCAGATCGGACTATGAGACCAGAAGTTATGACCAAAATATTATTTTTTATGCAAAAAAAACACGCTAAAAATAACCATTCATTTTTAGTATTTTTTTTCACGAAAAAGGCACCAACAGGGTTTAATCAGAGGTTTACAGTATTTTTTGCTCGGGAAAGGCACCAATCGCTAGATGGATAAATCAGGGCTCTTCTCATAAAAAGCTGGTTCTGCAAGAGGCCGATTTTCTATCAACAATGCCCCTCTCTAATACCTAAAAACAATCAAACGTCGGTCCGAACTTTGCGTCAAAATTTCATTTAACTGCTGCTGCTGTCCGACGGCCACTCGATCACTTTTCGTTAAGACTATTCTGAGTGCTGCAGTCGACGGCGGCCAATCGATGATTATCTTTCCGCGGGGACCGCGCTGCTACTGACGTCATCATTATGAGAGCTGAGAGCTCCTGGACTGCTCTCGTAACCGCTCTACATGAAGTCTTAATTGTGCTAACGGTTAGAGCCCAGCCCGTAAATTGCACGATTCTAATGTCTGTGCTTGCAATGCACGTACTGGATTGGTTGGCTTATCGATTTCAAGTGCCTGGCAAAATTCAATTTTTGTCATTCGGTTGATACCACAATCTTCAAAATCTGTTGGAAGACGGCTGTGCTATTAGCCACTTTTCGTGACGGTATCAAATATAAAACTAGAGAATGACCCCCCTATCTTCCCGAAGGACGTAATCCTTGGTAAAAATTTAATACATTTTCGAGAAAATGTATTAAATTTTGACGAATGACTGATCATGTGCCCCCTGGGATCACGTATGTCCAGTTTCCCCTACTAATGTCGGATAGTAATGCGGTTCAACAACGATCCGACGGGCACAAGAAGGCGCCGTGCGCAGCGAGTGAGGTGGATCGATCAGGTGATGAATGATTTGCGGAGCGTCCGGTCCGTAAACCAGCCGTGGACCGAGCTGAATGGAGAAGACTTTTATGTACTTCGCTTCACAGGCCACTCCGGCCTTAGTCTCGGGAAAAGAATAAGGTTCCCCCGGAACACTACATAATATTCCGAATGTCCGAATTATCCTTTATAGAAGCTCCAGAGAATTATTCAAGAGAAGTCATGACCATGACATATTTTGGTGTAGAAACGAAATTATCCATTCCTACAGGTTCCGCTCGGTGAGGTTCCGGAAGTGACCAATGAATTCTTCCGCACTTTATAGACTTACCAGAAAATAATTTGTGTAAAACCACGAATAACGAGCTGCCGCTGGCCACGTTTTGCTCACGTTGAAAATATCCGCTTCTACACGTTCCTCGGGGTACTACATGATATTCCGGAAGTGGCTAATGAGGTCCATTGTCCTTTATAAGATCATCAGATGATTATTCGTGAGAAACCATGAAGAAAGAACTGTCGCATGACACATGGTCCGGGCACACACACTCTATTTTCAGAATAATCTCTCCAACAAACTCATCGCTGTATGACAGCTACAAACAGTTGCAAGTACCTTTCATAGCATAGCCGGCAAAGTACATGTCCAGGGTGCTGGCGTCGTGGGGTTGATGATACTAATCGCCAACCAATTTTTCGAATTAAGCTGTGCAATAGAGTGATTCAAATTTTGACTTTTTTGCTCCCCGATGCTTAAACGATTGCATTTGCCTTTTTATTAACCCACTTAAATTTTTAGCTAATTTGGATGTAAATTGAGTGAGCACGCGCGGTTTGAAGTTTGTATGAAAATTGCTATGAAAACAGTAACTTTCATGGAAAACCGTTCCCTAACGCTTCCCTTTAAGCTCTAACAACATATGAGTACATCGGCAACATAAGAAATTTTACAAGGAAACAGGTCGTCTTTGTTGCGAAACGATTTGATGATTGTAAGAAAAGTTATTAAGGAAATACTGAATCGTGGGAAATTCAATTTAACACGTAAAAGAATAACATCAATATCAATAATGAGCATTTTTGTTTTCTTCATAACTTTGGTTCCAAACAAGAAATCGCTTCGCAACAACAACTGCCTTCCAGCTTGAGAAGTATTCTGTGTAGGCAATGTTTTGATTATATTTAACAGAACGGTCTTCCACATAAGGGTCAGTTTTCACAGTAATTTCCATACAAACTTCAAATGACGTGTGCTCAGTCAAATTACATCCAAAATTGCTAAAAATTTAGGAGGATTATTAAAATGGCAAATGCAATCGTTTAAGCATTGGGGGTGGGGGGGTGGTTGTCAAAAAGGTCAAAATTTGAATCACTCTACTGTGCATATGCGGATTTCAAATTTTCTATATGATAATTGATGTCCACGCAATCAGGTAAATTAATCTTAACTACCACCCATATCCACCACTGTCCGGCAGTTCTTCTGTAGAATGCACTTCGTCGTTCGACGTATTGATGACTAATCCGATTCGCTTTGTTTCCCTATTCAGCCTTCAGTCAGTGAAACCAAATAACATAACGGACTTCGTGAAAATCGTACCACACCTGTTAATCCCTGCCCTCCAAAGCTATTTTGAATAGCAAGTAGTACGAAAGACCATCAGCTTGCCGGAGACGCACAAGACCTGATTCATAGTCTCCTTGATCAACCATATCAGTTTATCCGGAAATCCGTGTTCGTGCATTAGTTGCCATAGTTTTGAAGTTGATGAACGTGCCCACAACGTTGTATTCGCGGCATTTTTGCTTCTGCTTCACAAACAAACAGTTCAATTGTCTTCGGGGGGAAAATTAAAATTATTTTTTTTAATCTGTTGCAAAATTGTTGATTTTTCAATAGCTCCAATTAGAATTACTTATGCGTGAGCTTCCCGATTGTATTTTTCTAACCTTTGGGGACCCCGTTGTACAACACTATTGAAAAAATCCCGCTTGCTGTAAACAGGTATCAGGTATCAGGTATCAGAACGTCGGCTCAGGAGGCACGTTCCCCTCAATTTGGGAGATTTGTGCCATCGCCTTCACTGGCCTTTCTCATCATTTACCTGACGGAAAAGGAAGTGAAAAGGGGAAAGGAAGAGGAAGTGAAGTTGGAAAGGAGAATGGGACCATTTATAGGAAAGCCAATTATGTAGACTCACGCGCATTCAGCTAGAGACTAAAGAGAGGTGTCACAAAAACATAGAGGACATAACAATGGACGAACGTCAAAGACGAAACACAGAGTGCACTGTGAAAAACGCATAATGCGAATCCATATAGGTGACAATCACAAAGTACATTGTAAAAATCGCATAATGCGAATCCATATAGGAGGCAATTTGTTGAAAACTAAGTAAAACACATATTCATAACTCCATTCTTATTGAACCTCACGTTGAGATTGAACAAGAGTAGCCGAACCCGAACATCAAGAACGAAACACAGAGTACACTGTGAAAAACGTATAATGCGAATCCATAAAGGTAACACACACAAAGTACATTGTAAAAAAACGCGTAATGCGAATCCATATAGGTGACAATTTGTTGAAAACTAAGTAAAACACATATCCATAACCCCACTCTTATTTAACCTAACGTTGAGATTGAACAAGAGTAGCCGAAGCCGAACGTCAAGGACGAGACACAGAGTACACTGGGAAAAACGCATAATGCGAATCCATAAAGGTAACATACACAAAGTACATTGTAAAAAAAACGCATAATGCGAATCCATATAGGTGACAATTTGTTGGAAAAAACTAAGTAAAAAACATTTTCATAACCCCACTCTTATTCAACCTCAAGTTGAGATTAAACAAGAGTAGCTGAAGCCAAACATCAAAGACGAAACACAGATTACACTTTGAAAAACGCATAATACGAATCCATATAGGTGACAAACACAAAGTACATTGTAAAAAAAAAACATAATGTGAATCCATATAGGTGAAAATTTGTTGAAAAACTAAGTAAAACACATATTCATAACCCCGCCCTTATTCAACCTCGAGTTGAGATTAAACAAGAGTAGCTGAAGCCAAACGTCAAAGACGAAACACAGAGTACACTGTGAAAAGCGCATAATGCGAATCCATATAGGTGACAAATACAAAGTACATTGTACAAAAAATGCATAATGCGAATCCATATAGGTGGAAGTTTGTTGAAAAACTAAGTGAAACACATATTCATAACCCCACACTCACGTTGAGATTGAACAAGAGTAGCCAAAGCCGAACGTCAAAGACGAGACACAGAGTACACTGTGAAAAACGCATAATGCGAATCCATATAGGTGACAATTTGTTGAAAACTAGGTAAAACACATATTCATAACCCCACTCTTATTTTACCTCACGTTGAGATTGAACAAGAGTAGCCGCAGCCAAACGTCAAGGACGAGACACAGAGTACACTGTGAAAAAACGCATAATGCGAATCCATATAGGTAACATACACAAAGGACATTGTAAAAACGCATAATGCGAATCCATATAGGTTTGAAAACTAATTAAAACACATATTCATAACCCCACTCTTATTTAACCTCACGATGAGGTTGAATAAGAGCAGCCGATTATCTCGGAGAAGTAAAAAGTCAACTACGCCATAGCTCCGGTTAGCGCAGCGAGGGCTAAAATACTGTGAAGGGGGCCCTGGTGCTTCACAGGCTCCGTTTTCGGTTAGGTTCTTATTAGACCCCCCTAACCATTCATTCGTAGGCACGGTAAGCATAAAGCCGCATCACACCGAGAATTAGGGGTCACCTGTATGGTGGACTTTTACCACTGGAACAGGCAATCCGTAATGTTATTCTTAGCCAGATAACCAGCTGCCGACACCACACGGCTATCTAGGCTGTTCGTGGAGAGAAGTTGACATTGACTTCACGTCAACTCTCAATGTGGCCGAACAGCTCCAATTAGAATTACTTATGCGTGAGCTTACCGATTGTATTTTTCTAACCTTTGGGGACTCCGTTGTTGAATGCACAACACTATTGAAAAAATCCCACTTGCTGTAAACAACATTACCGCGATTATACACGATTGGCAGAACCAAGCGAACTTCGAAAGGTACAATTACGTTTATGTTCCCCATCAAGTGTATGTACTATAATTGGCTTCACGTACATGGGATACATTGTATTGAACATGAGAAAATTTGTCAAATGTAACACAATGTAGTTAGGGAAACGTGGAGTTTGGGGAAGCTGGTCCAAATGTAACATACAGTGGATGGCATAATGAGATGCCCACTTACTGTTTTTCATACACAGAAAAAAAATATGAAATTTAACAAACACATATTTCAAAATGACACGCAAAATAGAGTCGTGTAAATGTATTCCTCGCTTAAATTTATGCAAATAATCATGCACATGATCGGAACGCCAAATATCGTTTAATTTTACATGTTTAAATTGAAACTTCTAATATTACGCATTTGAATTTACACGATTTAACGTGTAATGATGACGGATCCAGCCGCAGCAACGAGCACCGGTTGTCAAAGTTTTCATGGCAGCCATTTTTGCTCGCTGTTCAATAGTTCGCGATCGCGATTTCCTTTTTTGATTTGCAAAAGGTTTGTGAAAATGAATAATAATATTAAATGCCTCTTGTGTGAAGTGCTGTGCAACAGTACAGAGTGTTATTTGCTTCACATTCGTGTACATCGGAACGGAAAAGTGTTCAAATGCCCGTTTGGCGGATGCGAGAAAACATTCGGTTCCTTCGCATCGTTCCGAAAACATATTGGATTCCAGCATGCAAAACCAATTGCCGGAACCAAGAAAAGTGTTCGTGTGTTCAAGTGTTCCATAGCTACATGCGATTTTGCAGACGGGAATTTTGAAAAAATTATGAAACATGCTTCCAACCACATTTCCTCCGGACAACCCGTATATTGTCCTTTAAGGTGTCCGACTAGAAAACCATTTGCTACTAGTAATAGCCTCAGGATACACAAAATGTATGCACATAGGAAGGGATTTAAAACGTGCGAGGTTGCCCCGAAGTCGGTGGAGAAATCCAGTTTTGACCAGGAGCTAAGGGGGGAGCCAGAGGAGCAGGATTGTGATGTTCAGGGTATAACAGAAAAAAATGAAATGTGTGAAGAAAAGAGTGATGAAGAATATGATGGCATGCAAACTCTGGAAGTTGTGGAGGAAATACTGGGTAGTCTGTTCCTCAAGCTATTGTCCAAGCACCACGTAACAAACACTGCAATACAGGAGATCGTGGAAGCTCTCAGTGAAGTCACTCGCCTGCAACAGAAGCATTTAACGAAAACATTGGAGATGTCCGAAACACCAGATGTCAAAGATGTGCTGATAAGGGAATTGAGGGATAGTCTCCTAATGAGTCGAGTGTTTGGGTCAGGGGGTTTGTTCATGCCGGGCTATATGCGTAAAAAATTCTTCAAAGGAAAATTATTCATACGTGGCTCCTGTGGAAATAAGTCTCCAAAAAGATTTGGATCACATTTTTTTATTACTAGGCCATATTCTCGATACTCTACACGGACTCTTCATCGATAAAAATGCATAGAAGGCAATGTTTGACAACAGAATCTCAACCCCTGATTACATTTGTGACTATAATTGAAATTCAAAAACAACCCGTTTTTTTAGCAGGAAAACGGTAAATATATTCATTTACCAAGATGCTACTGAAGTAGTACCTACCTAATCAGTTAGGGAACGCCACCTCGTGACACATGCTGTTTCTGGTATACATGGTATTAGGGAATCTACCTCCTTACTTGCGTTGCCTTACCGATAATGTTCACCTTGTTTTAGTATGTAAGAACAAAGATTTCGCGCTTTTCAAATATTTCAAAGACTAGTGGAAGATCTAAAAGTATTGGAAGATGAAGGAATCACTATTCATGGCGGTGGCAGGGACGAAAGACTATTCGGTTCCGTTTTTGCCACCATGAATGATAACTTAGGTGCGCATCAATTAGCTGGTCTGTCAGAAAACTTTTCGAAAAACTCCTATTTTTGTCGCGTGCTACACGACTTTGGGTTCGTTTAGAACCAATTCTAATGAAATAGAACAATCAAGGACGCCAGAGTTGCATAGACAAGATCTGAAGTGTATTAAAGATTACTCTGTGGCTGTTCCATATCGTGGAGTAAAGGTAGACTGTATTTTCAACGAACTAAAATATTTCAACATGTTCGATTTGGGTGCTGTACCATGTGTCGCTCATGACCTATTCGAAGGATGGGTCAATTATGATCTGTTCCTTATTTTCAAAAAACTTATTGCGAAGCGTGTCATTTCTGGGCAGTATTTACAAGGAAGAGCGAACAGTCTGTTTAAGCAACTCAATGTTAACACAAAGATCACGTTTAATTTTACCAGGAAGACAGGAAACATCAAGGCCAAGGCTTGTGATGTGTGGCATCTTGTCCAAATCATACCGTTTTTATTTTTGAAGAAACCTGACGTAAATTTCGATGAGCCAGAAATTATAATGTTACTTCTAATTAAAAAAATTACAGACATCATAACATCCCCAGTACTATCTTTCACACAAATCAAAATCCTAGGTTCAGACCTTAGAGAGTATATAGAGCTAAGGACCACTCATTTTGATGTTCCATTAAGACCCAAGCACCACTACACATTGCATTATCCACGCTACATATCGTGGATGGGACCAATTATATCATACTGCACACTATTTTGTGAGAGAAAGCATTGCTTTTTTAAGCGCTGTCTCAGAGCTACGATAAATTTCAAAAACGTAGTTAAGTTCTGCAGTGAACAGCACCAGTACTTTCAGGGACTATTAAACACGCAAACCGAACGATTCAAAAACAATTTCTTATTGGAAAACTACCTTGATAATTTTTCGGATCTGTCTAAGTCTATTCAATCTGCTTTGCGCGAAGTTGGACTGAATGGTGATCGCTATCTATTTGTCGAAAAGGGTACATTTTTGGGATACGTATTCTGCTGGAGATTGTGTTTTTCACGTCATGATGAATATGGCGAATGTTTCTACGTTCTGAAAATCGAATTATTGGTTTTGATCTGCAATCTGAAAAAAGTCACGGTATTTGGTAAAACATTAATCGCAGTAGACATTCATGAACGAGGGCTCCTGGAAATAATTCCAAAAGACGGAAATGTTGATGAATTAATTTTGTCGCCGATTGAGGATTTAGTGGATAGATGCCCGATATCCCTATTTGTGGAAAAACAGCAAAGCATACTTATTCATCAAGCACTGCATACCTTCTATTGCTGAGCAGATTGACCACTCAACATTATGAATTCAGTTACGCCATACAGAGTGTGTGACCTGTCACGCCAAATAAGAACCGTGGTTTTGCTTCCGGAACCATCAGGAGTCTCATCGATCAAGGTAACTATATCAATCATAGTTAGTTTGTAAGCATAATTCAGCTGTCTTTTTTTTCTATTATAGCTTCCATAAAGTATCAACAGCAATTCCAATTAGTCGTACTCGAGAATGACGGATGTGAACTACCTAATGACATGGCACTAGCAGCATTCGCGAAAGAACTTCTCATGCTCTTGAAACCCGGAGAGACGTGGAATCCAGAAAAGTTCTATACTACTGGCACCAAAATGATTAACAAAACAGAAAGTAAATTAACAATTTTGTTCGTGACTTAACTATTTTATTGTGGGTAATGATCATAGAGTTCAGAGAGATTTATAGTTCACCATAAATCAGATATGAAACTTATGGATATCTGAGAATAAAACAGAACACTTACATCGAATTAAAAAGCTTACTGATTCATGTCTGGTAAATCTTATCTATCGGATAGGTAATTTAAATTCGCGATTATAGCTCATTATACGTTTGCAATATTATCATGTCTATGATAAAAAATATTAGACACAAATTAGCTACGATACCCTATGCATTTTGATAGCAAGCACCCATTGCGTTAAGTTATTCGCTGTTATATTACTATACAAACCTGCTCACCTGCCTATGAAGAACTCTATTATTCACATATTCAGCAGCCACATTAACGAAACGATAATTTTATCGTTTTAAGTAAGGTTTGAACTTTTTTTGCGGTTTACTCGGTTTACTACTTCAATTACTACTAATGTATTTATTTACAAC
>NW_026943645.1:0-30020 GCF_024139115.2 Armigeres subalbatus
GCTGCGCACAAGGGAAATCCGTAATCCATTTGCCAACAGGATGTGCATGGAACATAACGTAAGTACCTACATTACTACGGTTTACAAAAGGATTTCTTACATATTCGATGAGGATAATCTCCGAATCCGGATTTCATCCCCATATGGGATACAAAATAAGGTCCCTCAGGGACAAGGAATCTTTTAGAGATTTTGATTGGAACTCTTGGGGAGTTATAAAAGATAGTTTTGGGATTTCAAATTCAATCTTTCAGAGGGAGTTCTTCGTGGCTTTTCTGATGAAATCTTTCGCAGATTCCCAACAATCCTACACGGATTCTCTGTGTATTTTTTTTTTTTTGAGATTCGCAATGGAATCATTTAAGAATTCCGAATAGAATCTATCAGGGAGTTAGAATGAAAACATTTATGGATTCTCAATTGAATTCTTCAGGAATTCCGAATGTCGTGATAGTGGTGGTGATAAGTGTAGCCTATTGTTGTTTAATGGCCGAAGTTGGACTAAGCAGCAGATGTGATTTCAAAACTAACTTCAGATCCAGAGATTTACCATAGAAAATACTTGTAAATACTAATGGTATTCATTGAATTGGATACTTCACGGTACTAAGATTCCCAACAAAATTCGTTTGGGATTCCAATGGGAATGATTTGTAAATCACGACAGAAATCCTTCGAACTTTCCGAAGGAGTCCAGCTCAAGGGATTCTAAAGAGAATCTTGAAGAAATTCTTTAGACAAATCCTCGGATAATCCGAAGGATACGCTTTGGGAATTTTCTTGCTATAATAAAAGTGATCCGATCTACGGAAGTGTCTGACAACTGATGATATATTACAACTAATGATATATAATTTATAATAAAGGGTCTACTATGTTTTGATGTCTTCAATCTTGGGTTGCTTGTATTCTTTCACTCCTCCTCAAGGTGCAACGATTGAAATCTTATCTTCTTTCAGGAGGATTCCGGTTTAATTTCGGGAACGTTTTCGTCAAGTCATCAGCAACCATTGTTTCAGTGACAGTGGCCCAAGTAACCAAAAGTTCCTTTAAGAGTACGTTTTTCGCTTAATCAGCTTCACTGAGCTGCTCAAGCGAAAAACGTACTCTTCGAGGTACTCTTAAAGGAACTTGTGGTTACTTGGGAGAGAACCTTGATGTGGTTGTTTTTCACTAGGTCGCGGATGAAGTTAATGTGTTTAGTTCTTCGGACCCCTCCTTTAGCTTCTAACATCGCTATGCAGCTCTGGTTGTCCTCGCGTATGATTATTGGACCGGTAGGCTTCTCACCAACATCCTTCATCAGCTTGTTCAATCAGAGTAGCTCCCGACCCAAGCAGGAGCGACGACCTCAATAACAGAAATTGGTATGATTTAGTGATTTAGCCTTGCATAAGAGGTAAAATACCAAAAAATAATACCAAAAAATTATATGCAGAATACTTGAGGCATACCACCGAATAATAATTGGTTATGCATTTGGTATTAAAATTCAATTTAATAACTGAGTTTGTTATGGCTTAAGTATTGTGCATATTAGTTTTTGGTATTATTCCTTTGGTATTTTTCCTCTTATCCAGGGCTAGTTCATAACAGAGTATGGTATCAATAACAACATTAGGTATCATTGAGCCAATTTCTCCTGCTCGGGGACAGGCTTCGGATAATGCCACGTACTCCGCCTTGGTAAACGAAAGTGTAATACACTGCTGTTTCCGAACAGCCCATGAAATTGGCCCACCTAAGTGAAAGATAAATCCATAGAGTTTCGGTCTTGATGGTCACCGGCCCAATCAGCATCGACGTTTGCTTCACGTTGTCCAGCTCCGCAAGTTCCAGTTTTCAATCTGCAGTTGTTTGAAGATATATCGAAGTCTTTTGTGCCTCCGTCCAATCCGCCTGGCTAGGATTGCTCACATTGCGCCTGAGGACGGAAGCGCTAATGGTAACATCTGGTCGAGTGTTTACTGCAACGTACAGCAAAGCGCATATTAAACTTTGAAACTCATCCTTCTGTAGCAATGGTTCTTCCTCCTTTTGCTGTAGTTTCGGATAAGAATTTCTTCAGGAAGGATTCATTTGAAAATCCTATGAGAATTCCTTCGGGAATCATGAAATAATTCCATCGGGAATCCTTAAAGAATTCATTCGGGAATCCTTTGGGGATTCCTTTGGAAATTATTTGAGAATTTCTTCGGAGATCCTTTGTAGATTTACAATGATATGGAAATGCTAAATATCATCTTCCAAACTTGGACGTACATGTTCATGATAGAATTAGAGGCGAAAGTATAGAATTGATAGTTCCGTTAGGATACGGCAGGCATGAAGAATGTTTTTGTAGAAGTCGATTTGAAAGCGAGCGGAGGGCAATATTTGTGATGGCACATATCACACGACCTTCCTTCTGCCAAGCTCCCGTATGAAGGGGGAGGGAAGAATATCAGTGTGGAAACTGATATATCTCCACTGGCAAAAGGAAGGTGGTTTGACTTGCTCATATGCCATCGCGTACGGAAGGATTTTCTATCGACGGGTACTGTCTCCAAATTTCTAATATGACATCAGCATTTAGTCGAATAGGATTTTTATTGCACAGTTCTGTTTTCTCATTGCGTCCGTCTCGTCGCAACCAACTTGGCTGCCTCGGAGAGAACAAAGCAGAGAAAGGCACTGCTACTGTACCGTCGACCAATAACAGCTTTGTAGATTGCTTCGAGAACCCTTAAAGGATTTATTCGGGAATCCTTTGAGGATTTATTCGGGAATCCTATGAGGATTCATTCTGAAATCCTTTGAGGATTCTTTCGAGTATCTTTTGAGGATTCCTTCGGAAATCCTTTGAGAATTCATTCGAGAATCTTTTAAGGATTCTTTTGGGTGGATTCCTTAAGAAATACATTAAAGATTCATTCTGGAATCCTTTGAGGATTCATTCAGGAGTCCTTTGAGGATTCAATCCTTTGTGGATTCCTTCAAGAATCTTTTGAGGATTTCTTCGAGAACTGCTTGAGAATGCCTTAGGGAATGAGTTGAGAATTCCTTCGGGAATCCTTTGAGCATTGAGGATTCCTTCAAAAATACTTTGAGGATTGAGGACTCCTTCGAGATTCATTTGAGGATTCCTTCCGGAAGCTTTGAGGATTCTTCCTGGTATCCTTTGAGAATTTCTTTGAGAATCCTTTGAGGATTCCTGCGGATTCCTTTGAGGATTCATTCGAAATCCTTTTAGAATTCCTTCGAGATTTCCTTCAGGAATCCTTTGAGGATTTATTCGAAAATTCATTTGAGAATTTCTACAGTAATGCTTCGAGGATTCCTTTGAGAGTCCTTCAACAATTTCTTCTGGAATACTTTGTTGATTTTTTCGGGAACACTTTAAAGATTCCTTCGTGAATCATTTGAGGATTCCTTCGGAAATTTTTTGAGAGATTCATCAGAAATCCTTTGAGGATTAATTCGGAAATGTTGAGAATTCTTTCGAGAGTCATTTGATCATTCCTTCGGGAATTTTTTGTATACTTTATATTTTTGTATACAATACTTCTTTCGAGAATTCTTTGAGAATTACTTCGGGACCTTTGAGAATTCTTCCTGAATACCTTCGAGGATTCCTTTGGGAATCCTCTGAGAATACCTTCGGGAATCCTTTAAGGGTTTTTCCTGGAATTCTTTGGGAGTCCTTTGGGGATTCCGTAAAAAATCCTTTGGGGATTCCTTCGTAAAGTTTTTGACGATTCCTTCGGATATCCTTTTGGGATTCATTCGGAAATCATTAGAGGATTCCTTCGGGAATCCTTTGAGAATTCTTTGAATATTCCTCCGGGAATTCTTCGAGGATTTCTTCGGAAATCCTATGAGGATTCTTTCTGGAATGCTTTGAAAATTCCTCCGGAAATACTTTTGGAATTTCTTCGAGAATTCCTTGAGAATTTATTCGGGAATCCTTCGAGGATTCATTCGGGAATTCTTAGTGGATTCCTACGGAAATCCTTTGTGGATTCCTTCGAGACTTCTTTGAGAATTCCTTCGAATCCCTTGAGAATTCAGTTATGAATCCTTTGAGATTACTTGCGAGAATCTTTTGTGGATTCCTTCGAGAAACTTTTGAGGATTCATTTGGGAATCTTTTTAGGATTCCTTCCGGAACCTTTGAGAATTCCTTCGGTAATCCTTTGAGGATTCCTTCGGGAATTCTTTGATAATTTCTCCGGATTTCTTTGTGGTTTCCTCCGAGAATCCTTTGAGGGTTTCTTCGGGAATTCTTTGAGGATTCCTTCGAGAATATTTTGAGGATGTCTTCGATATTTTTTTAAAGAATTTCTTCAGGAACTCTTTGAGGTTTCATTCGGAAAGCCTATGAGAATTCCTTCGGGAATTATTAGAGAATTCATTCGGGAATCCTTTGGGGATTCCTTTGGAAATGATTTGAGGATTTCTTCGGAGATCCTTTGTAGATTCCTCCAGAAATACTTTGAGGATTCCTTCAGAAATACTTTGAGGATTGCTTCAAGAACCCTTTGAGGATTAATTCAGGAATGCTTTGAGAATTCAATCCTTTGTAGATTCCTTCGAGAATCCTGTGAGGATCCCTTCGAGAAGGATTCCTTCAGAACTACTTTTAGGATGCCTTCGGGAATCCTTTGATAATTCATTCGGGAATCTTTTGAGAATTCTTTCGGGAATCTTAGAGGATTACTTCGGAAATACTTTGAAGATTCATTCGGGATCCTTTGAGGATTCATTCAGGAATCTTTTTAGGATTCAATCCTGTTTTAGGATTCTTTCGAGAATGCCTTCGGGAATCATTTGATGATTCTTTTGAGGATTCCTACAGAAATGTTTCGAGAATTCCTTCGAGAGTCGTTGAACAATTCCTTCGGGAATACTTTGTTGATTTTTTTCGGGAGCACTTTGAAGATTCCTTCGTGAATTATTTGAGGATTCTTTCTGAAATCCTTTGAGGTTTCATTCGAGAATGTTTTGTGACATTCCTTAAAAATACGTTGAGGATTCCTTCGGGAATCCTTTATGAATTCATTCGAAAATCTTTCGAGAATTCCTTCGAGTCATTTGTGGATTCCTTCGCGAACCTTTGAGGATTCTTCCTGAAATCCTTTGGGAATTATTTCGGGAATCCTTTGAGGATTCTGTCGAGAATTCTTCAAGAATTCCTTCGGGAATCCTTTGGGGATTCCTTTGGAAATCCTTTGAGCGCTCATTAGGGAATTTTTTGAGCGATTCATTCAAAAATACTTTGAGGGTTCCTTTGGAAATCCTTTGAGGATTCATTCTGAAATCTTTTGAGAATTTCTTCGAGTCATTTGAGAATTAATTCAGGAATCTTTTAAAGATTTTTTCAGAAATCCTTTGAGGATTCAATCCTTTGTGGATTATTTCGAGAATCTATTGAGGATACCTTCGAGAATTTCTTTTGGGCATCCTTTGAGAATGCCTTCAGAAATCCTTTGAGTATTCATTCAGAAAATCTTGAAAGGATTCCTTCAGAAATGCTTTGAGGATTCCATCGGGAATCATTTGAGGAATCCTTCGGGAATCATTTGAGGATTCTTTCGGGACCTTTGAGAATTCTTCCTGGAATCCTTTGAGAATACCTTTGGGAATCCTTTGGGAATTTTTTGAGGAATCCTTCTGATTTATATTGAGGATTCTTTCGGGAACATTTGAGGATTCCTTCTAGAATCATTTGAGGGTTTCTTCGGGAACCTTTGAGGATTCTTCCTGAAATCCTTCGTGAACTACTTCGGGAATCCTTTGAGGATTCTTTCGGGAATTCTTCAAGAATTCCTCAGGGAGTCCTAAGAGGATTCTTTCGGGAATCCTTTGAGGATTTATTCTGGTATCCTTTCGGGATTCCTGCATAACAAACTTTGAGAGTTCTTTCGAGAATCATTTGCATCGGAACCTTTCCTTAGCAAATCCTTTGAGAGGATTCCTTCGGAAATTACTTGAGAATTTTTCGAGAATCCTCTGAAGATTCTTTCAGGAATCCTTTGGGGAATAATTCGGGAATCCTTCCTGGATGCCTTCTTCCTTCCTTTAAAGATTTCTAAATAAATCGTTTCAGGACTATACGTTAATCCTTTGAGAATTCGGACTGAAATTGGATTCCTTCGAGAATCTATTGAGAATTCCTTAGAGAATTTCTTTTGGGAATCCTTTGAGGATTCCTTCGGGAATCATTTGAGGAATCCTTCAGGGAACCTTTGAGGATTCTTCCTGGAATCCTTTGAGAATTACTTCGTAAACTACTTCGGGGATCCTTCTAGGATTCTTTCGGGAATTCTTTAAGAATTCCTCCGGGAGTCCTAAGAGAGTTTCTTTGAGATGTTTCAAGGGAACCCTTTAAGCATTGCTTCAGGAATCTTTCCTTCATTTGGGAATCCTTAGAAGATTCATTCGGGAATCCTTTGAGGTTTCAGGTTTCATTCCGTTTGGAATTTCAGAAGGAAAATCGCATTTGAAATTAGACGAGAGTTACATTTTGATTCCAAGAAGGATTCCATTTAAAATCCCCAGTAGCCTTTAATTTGGAATCACAGAACGAATTTATTTGCTATCTTAGGAGGATTCGATTTAAAATCCCAGGAGTCTTCTGTTTGAAATCCCAGAAAGATTCTATCCCAGAGGGACTCGATTTGGAATCCCTGGAGAATTCCATTTTGAATCCCAGTAGGATTACATCTTTACTTCAAGGATAATTGGATTTGAAATCCCAGGAAACTTCCATTTGTAATCACAGAAGGCTTCCGGAAACCCAGAGGGAAGGTTGCATTTAGAACCCATTCCATTTAAAATCATAGAAAGATTTTATTTGCAATCCAAGAAGGATTTGATTGGGAATCCCCAGAATCCTTGCATTTTAAGTCACAAAATAATTCCATTTCAAATCCCAGAAGTCTTCAGGCTTTCATTTGGAATCCAGGAAGAATTTGATTCAAAATCCCATTTAGAATCCCAGGAGCTTTACGTTTCGAATCCCAGAAAAGATTCTATTTAATTCCGTTTAGCGTTCTTCGGAGCCGTCCTTAAAAATCTCAGAAGGATGCCATTCGGAATCCTAGAAGGCTTCCTTTTCAAATTCCAGAATGATTTCAATTGGAATTCCAGTAGGATTTCCTTTGGAATTCCAGGTACCTTCTATTTTAAATTCCAAAAAGATTTTTTTTCTCAGGAAGATGCAATTTAGGATTCCAGAAGGATTCTATTTGGGATTCCAGGAGTATTCCCATTGTAATCTTGAAAGCCTTCCATTTTGAATACCTGAAAGATTCCATTTTGGAATCCCAGGAGCCAATCAATTTGAAATCTCAGTGATTCCATTTAGGATTCCAGGAGGTTTTCTTTTGGAATCCTGGGAGGACTACAATCAAATTCACTGATTCCATACAAAATTCGTGGAACTTTCCATAAAAAATCACCAAAGATTCCATTTGGAATCCCAAGAGGATCAGATTTGGTATCCTGAGGATTCGATGTAGAATCTCAGGAGGTGAAAATAATTATTTAGATTTTAATAGAATGTCTTCACTTGCCATGAGACGAGGAAGTACTAACCCATTAAAACCACTTGGTTGTAACATTACAGATACTTATTTCGGATTCAAGTCAAATCAAGAACCAGACACTGAAGAAGGCCTTACTGTAAGTATCGAAATACGTATCAGTAAAGTTACAATTAAGTGGTGGCAGTAAATGGGATAGTGATTCGTACATAACAACTGATCTCAGAAGATTTTTTTTCTTAAGTGAAGATTTCTTTGTACATATTCCCCGAAGGTTTTCCTTCGGAATCCTCGGTAATTCTCATCAGATTTAAAGCAAATTTCTTTCAGAATCCATGATGAATAATTTTTGTTTTTTTTTCCGGTGGGGAATCCATATAAAAATTTCATTGGGATTTCAGAAGGGTTCTTACAGGAATCTCTGAAAAATTTTGATCGGAATCCCAGGAGGACTAATAAGGGAATGTCCTAAAAGATATCTATCCGAAAGAGGGAAAAAAATTCAGGAATTTAGACGCGTTCCCATTCGAATTACTTAAAAACTCTCATCGGAATCTCAGAAGGATTCTTTGGGAACTCCTGAAGGATAATCCACGAAATCCCAGATGATTTTTTTCCGAAATTCCAGGAGGTTTAAAAACTAACATCGTGAGCGCCTGAACAAAAAGCTTAAACAACTAGCGACATAATCCATACTTGATCCAGACTGTAATGTACCTATTCCTACTACATTTCTCATTCATTTTTTTAGCGGCTTTAAAGCGCCTCTGAATGCTGAAGCCTTCCATGCAGCTTTGTACAACATTACTCCGGCGAAGGTAATCCGGCAGAATAGGGCTACCTTTGTTCTTTAAATCAATACTGGATTCTGGATGGTTTTTCGTGAAATGCAGTCGGAGAATGAATGACCCGGAAGGAAATTGTCCAATGTCAACTCGCCCAATCTGCGAAAAGCTTTGCAGTGGGCCACGAACCACCAAGATGATCCAGCACCGGCCGAAGATGACGAAAACATGGAGCAGCGTAGCGACATCAGCTGGAGGGACGCTATGGCCTGATGGAGCTGACGCATGACGGTTTGCAGTGTATCGCCATTACATGTGATCTCTGAATGCGACGGCTCGGGCGACGGGACACAACGCTTTCGTAAAAAATGCGTCAAGAAAGTGCTGTTATAGTGGATATAGTTGGTTATATTTATATGCCGATCATAATATAATAAATAAACAAATTATTTTTAAAAAACTAGGAATACAACCGAGCATATAACTTATTGAAAAAAGAAAACAAGAAACAACTCAATGGGGCAAATGCCATGTACGTTGCCATATTTTACGTAGCTTTATTGTGCATCGCCTTGATTACGTCAAATAATTTTTACATCGGTAAAAATTACATCGCTTTTGTTTATTACACAGCAAGCTGTCGAGTACATCGCGCAGTGTAATATTCACCATCCGATGGATTCGACGGGTTGCATCGTTTTCGATGTAATATTCAACAACTTTTTTTGCTGTGTACGGTATTTGCGTGGAACAATGGACACATGCATAGTGTATCAACAACATAAGGTTCAAAGTGTGTTGATAGGATATGCAGATGCAGATTTCGCAAATGATGAGGATAATCGCAAATTTGTATCTGGATATGCTTTCCAGGTTTATGGAAATCTTGTCGCATGGGCGACGAAGAAACAACAAACAGTCAGTTTGTCCTCTTCTGAGGCAGAGTTAATAGCATTATCATATGCTGTTAAGGAAGGTTTGTGGTTAACACACCTTTTGGAAGAATTGGATGTGGCCAACATTCCATTAATTATCATGGAAGATAACATCCCTTGTATAAAGTATGCGGAGCAACCCAGGAGTCACCAAAGGATGAAACACTTGGACGTCAAGTACATGTTCATCCGCGATTTGATCAAGAAAGGTCAGTTAAAACTGAAGTTCCTTTCTTCTGAAGAACAACCTGCAGATGCCTTCACTAAAGGACTACCCAGGACCAGGAACTAATAACCGGGACCCGACACTCGGAATTTTTCGGTGTTGCGCTTAATTCTAAATCGGTGTGTAGGAGTCCTAGGTATACAATTGAAAAGACACTAAAGACGCTGTCAGTTATCAGTTTTCCCCATATGTTTTTCTCACCGTGCATTATTTATTGACAGCATTCATGTTTTTGTTTTTCGCTTGTCATTCTCGTTTCTCATAATATCATCTGCTGCCGATCAGTCCGAGGCGGAAAGTGTCGTTGAGGAACTGGACGAGTTACAGCTGGACCCGCAGGAACTAGCCCAATTCGTCGAAGCCAATGAAATTCCCCTGCCGGGTGAACCGAGTACATCCAAAATATGGCTGCCACTCCCCGAAGATCACGCCGGCCCACGGTCGCGTTGACGTCGTAGGGATTGAGACGGAGGAGACGGCCCGAACACGACAGTCGTCAGCCCTCCCGGAGTCGGAAACGGACGATGAAAACCCACAGCGGAACGAAATATTGATCAATAAATTTGTCGCCGGTGAGATCAGCTATGCGGAATATCAAGCCCGTATGCAGCAGGGCGGAGAAATGGACTTGGAAGAAGAAAAATGGGCGACACGGCGAAAGTTGGCCAAGAAGTCTTCCTGATTCGAAAAAGATTTTAAAGCGGATTGATGCGTTGAGGGGAAATTTGCAAGGTGAAGGTTGACGGCAAAACTCCGATGAAACGATACCGAAGGTTTTTGCCACCGGCTTTGCAAGGATCGATGGGACAAGTCATTTTTTGCTACTCCCGTGGACACGCCGAGGTGGCTAAAAAAGTTATGTTTGGAGATTGTGCGACAAATGCCGTTAGTGAACGAGCCGGTTGTCACGTTAGCTTAAATATATGAAACGAAAGATCCGAAAAATTTCCTTCAGTTTCGCTTATCGCGGCCATTGCAACCTTCAACATCCAACAGTGGGTTCGCATTACGGAGATATCCGAGAATCTAGGTAATCTTAGCCGGGCGTTGATGTGCTACGCCCGGACCATCAAATAGGATCCGAAAAATTTTGATCTAGGAATGAAACGTGTTCAGTTGTTGGAAAAGAAGGGTGAAGAGAAGCAAGCTTTCAAATGCTTTTTGCTATGCTGCCGTCCATTTCGAAGGAGCGAAGGGGAGAGTTTTTGGTGGAAACGGCCTAGAGGCTAACCAAAAAGTTTCACGAAGAGTAGCTATGGACGCCATGGATCGCGCTTATGGAACATTAGACGTTCTAATGGCGCACACCAACGTAGAGGTTCATGAGATGGTCAACGAGGTAGAAGAGAATGATTCCAATGCCAACAAAGCGATTTATTCTGTGATCATTCCGAATAACATGGTACTGGACTTCCGTACACAATTGACCGTGGTTCTGGTTCACCTGAATTGCGAACATCTGTACGATATGATTGTGGAGAACATTTTTATTAACATCAATGTGGAAGAGGCTGGGGATTGTTATCTGGATGTTGCGGAATCGATGATGAAAGATCTGCGCGTTGAAGCTTCTAATTCGGTTGATAAACGTTTTTCGCTGGCAGCCATTTGCGTTATGCTGATTGTTTGCATGCGCTCGGGAACTATGACAGTAATCAAGGCTAGCTCCCACTCCCACACTAGAACGTCCGCCAACTTGTAGGCGGCAATGTACTTGGGCAGCCGGGTCAAAGTTTTTTTTTAAGCGATAGTTCCTGCTGTTCTGCAGGAAAAGCTGGGAAAATTAATTTACACAATGAAGTTGAAGAGCAGCCTGAGATGTGAAAGTGAATCAATTTGAGATAAAAAAAAATTGATTCCACGTTCGATGAATAAGTCTGATTAAACACATCCGGACTTCCAGACACCGTATGGATTCCTGTTTACTTGTGGTACGTAAAATAGATTTGAAGAAAGGCAGTGCTGCAGTTGCGAACGTATACCTAACTAATCACCAAAGCTGATTATAGCCGTTGCTGCTGGTTGAGATTGAAGGGTTCTCATAGCAGTATTCAGCGACGAAGACTGCCAGTGCCATAAATACAGCGCACTACAATCTGGTGTAGATGTAACTTTGCTGACCGCTCACAAATCAACTATTTTTACAGCCTTACCAACTGGGAGTGCTAATTCAGAGCGATTTCCCAGGAGGAGGAAATATGTTTCCGATTTGACAGTTGAAGTACGTCGAAAGGACCATATTGGCCACACTAATAGAACATGACCTACTGATACGGCTCCGACCTGTCGTGTTCGGCATGGTGTTCTAGTGAGTTTCTCTTGAGGCAGCCTAGTCGTCCAAAATATCGAGCGGGTCTCTTGTTCTGCGGCGTTCTGGGAGGAGAAGCGTCTGTTGAAGCAGATACTTTACGAGTTGGAGGCTGTGGCGCAGCTGATACTTTTTACGCCGAAGATGTCTTTTCTCGCTAGGGATGTCCGCTTTGCCGCCCTGGAAGGTGATGCCTTTTGAGCGATGGATACTTTTCTGGCAGGTGGTGGAGACCAGGGACTGTATGTCTGCTCCAGCTGTGCGTAGAACGCTTTTTTCTCATCTCGCTTCATGTGTGCAGTGCACGTTGATGATGCTATACTGCCGTGAATCGCATATCTGTCCCATCTTTGCTGGGTTTCCTTTTCATATGGGACAAATATGCGATTCACGGCAGTATAGTTGAAACGGCCTTTAATCCTCAGCTTGCATATCCTTGCGTTGATTGGCTGCCACACAATCACACGATGGCGCATCTTACCCAGCACTATGAAGTCGGTTCCCAGCTCGTTGGTGGTGCCACAGCTTTGGTAGAAGGTGCCCGCTTTGCCCGCTTTTCCACACTGTCTGTCCTGTCCAGCAAATCTCCTGCAGCGCCACAACGTCGAAGTTGCGGGGATGTAATTCATCGTAGATCATCCTGTCGCAACCTGCGAAACCTAGCGACTTGCAGTTCCATGTTCCAAGCTTCCAATCGTGATCCTTTATTCGTCGCCTAGGTCTTTGCCGATTATATCGAGTCGCATTATCTCTTATATTGTTCGTAATTATTGGTTTCCCAGCGGGTTATTGGGCCTGCGCAAACCTCCTGTCTCGTCGGAGGGCCGTCGTGTCAGGGCTGTTTAGCGTCCCACCCAACACCAGGACTTGGGCTTGTGCGCTTTGAGCGGCACACGGTCACTTTGGTGGGGCCTACTTGCGGATACACGCAGCTTTTTATAGGAATTTAACAGGACCCACTGTCAAACCCAACCACATCCTAGGCAAGCCCTACATCTCGCAGAAGGGCTGGGGAGGGATCGTCAAGCCCTTAGACCCTGCTGCCTGAATCCACCATTGAACCAACTTACAAATCAAGCAACCAACCACCCAATTATTCACCCATTCAAGCAAGCTACCAATCAACTAATCGGCCAATCAAGCAACCTACCAATCCACAAGCCTATCAACCAACCAATGAAGCAACAAACTAATCAAACAACATACCAATCAAGCAACTAACATTTAACCATGCTACCAATCAAACAATAAAACAATCAAGCAACCAACCAATCAATCAAGCAATCCAATCAACCTTTCAAGCAACCAACAAAAAAACCATTCAAGCAAGCTACCAATAAAGTAAAATGGGCAACCATCCTATTAAACAACCATCCTATCAAGCAACAATCAACCAAATCAATCAAACAACCAACCAACCATTCAAGCAAGCTACCAATCAACCAATAAATCAAGCAACCAATAAATAATAATAATAAAGATCTAAAAAAAGCAACCAATTAACCAATCAAGCAACTAACCAACCAATAAACCAATTAGGCAACTAACCTATCAAGCAACTAACCAATCAAGCAAACAATCATTCAAGCCCACTTCCAATCAATCAAGCAACCAATTAAGCATCCAATTAATCAATAGAGCCACAAACCAATCAATCAACCAATCAAGAAATCAAACATTTAAGCAAGATACCAATAAACTAACCAACCAATAAACCAATTAGGGAACCAACCTATCAAGCAACTAACCAATCAAGTAATCAACCATTCAAGCAAGGAACCAGCCAATAATTCAACCATTCAAGTAAGCTACCAACCATCCAACCAATCAATCAAGTAACCAATTATCCAATCAAGCAACTAATCAACCAAACAACAAACGAATCAAGTAACCAACTAAAAAATCATTCTAACCCACATCCAATCAATGAAGCAACCATTAACCAATTTACCAATCAAGCAACTAACCAATCATCCAACCAACCATTCAAGCAAGCTACCAATCAACTTATCAACCAAGCAAGTAATTTACCATTGAATAAATTAACAAATCAACTAATCAATCAACCAACCAACTAATCAATCAATTATTCAAGCAATCAAAAAAACAACTAATCAACTAACCAGCCGACCAACCAATAAAGCAACCAATCAACTATTTAGGCAAATTATCAATCAACTAACCAACCAATAAACCAATTAGGCATTCAGCGAGCTACCAATCAACCATTCATTCAACCAACTAACAAATCAAGCAACCAACCACCCAATTATTCATCCATTCAAGCAAGCTACCAATCAACTAATCGAAGATTAAAAAAACACTTTAATATAGATTTAAAAAAAAATCAACTAGTCCAATCAAGCAACCTATCAATCCACAAGCCTATCAACCAACCAATGAAGCAACAAACTAATCAAACAACCTACCAACCATGCTACCAATCAAACAAACCAATCAAGCAACCAACCAATCAATCAAGCAACCAACAAAAAAACCATTCAAGCAACCAACAAAACAATTAATGAACCATTCAAGCAAGCTACCAATAAACTAAATTAGGCAGCCATCCTATTGAACAACCATCCTATCAAGCAACCAATCCTTCAACCATTGAAGCAAGCTATCAATTAACCAATGCGATTCGTACGTAAACAAGAATATGGAATGTGACCAGATGAAACAAATACTCTCAGAATACATTCCTATGGACTTGTTTTGCAAAATCATGAAGTTTGATATGTCGCAAGACAGGTTTCGGAATTGATAAAAAAGCGGCCACTTCCCCAGGGAAACAACTTTCCAGGGCGCCCCGGAATATGACCAGATGGACCAAATACCCTCAGAACAAATTACTTTTGACTTGTTTTGCAAAATCATAAAGTTTGATACGTCGCAAGCCAGATTTCAATATTGATCAAAAAGTGGTCACTTCCCACAGGGAACCAGCATTCCGGAATGTGACCAGAATGACCAAATAGTCTCAGAACAAATTCCCATGGACTTGATTTACAAAATCATGAAGTTTGATACGTCGCAAGCCAGGTTTCAGTAATGATCAAAAAGTGGCCACTCCCCCAGGAAGTAGCATTCTAGGGTGTTCGGAATGTGACCATATGAACCAAATTCCCTCAGAACACATTCCTATGGACTTGATTTACAAAATCTAGAAGTGTGATACGTCGCAAGACAGGTTCCGAATTGAACAAAAAGTGACTACTTCCTTCAGGAAACCTGCATTCCAGAGCGTCCCGTAATGTGAACAGAATGACCAAATACCCAAATACAAAATCATAAAGTTTGATACGTCGCAAGCCAGGTTTTAGTATTGATCATAAAGTGGTCACTTCCCCCCGGGAATCGACATTCCATGGCGTTCCGGAATGTGACCATATGAACTAAATTCCCTCAGAACACATTTCTATGGACTAATTTTGCAAAATCATGAAGTTTGATACGTCGCAAGACAGGTTTTGGAATTGATCAACAAGTGGCCACTTTCCCAGGTTTCGGAATTAGCCTGCTCTTCTTTCCCCCGTCCTCCCCTATATAGTAGAAATACAAAAAGAATCCTGTAGGAATTCCATCTAGGTTTTTTTTATGGGATTCGGGCAAGAATTCTGGCATTCTCAAAAACATAATTTTTCTTCGGATACTTAAAAGTTCCATATGCAATGCTTACACGTAAGAACTCCAGTCAAAAGCCCTTAAACATTTTCTATTAAGATTTCTATTTCAATTTTTGCGGTTGTAGAACATGACACAAACAAATCCACTTGAAATGTTCGACCAGGCTACTTGTAGGGACGGTGTGCCGGATTCCTCCAGTTTAATTGGACTGGTAATAACGGGTATGGTGATAGGTTCATAGGTTGGGCTCATTAAACTGCTAAGACAGCATCGAGCTGTTATGGGCCTTGGTTGAAGATCGATGTAGGCTTTGGTTGGTGAGGCGGTGGTGAGCCTTCGAAATTAAGAAGAGCAATGACACTGGCACCACCACTTCGAACCGTTCAAACTAGGGCAGCGATGGTCGGACTCGGAGGGCACCAGTGGCTTAAAGTTGTCATCTTGGCGAACAATCTCAAGGCGGTCTATCATGTCGAACCCGTTTTGCACCTTGTTTGCAGATGTCTACTACTTGGCTAGCCGTGCCCTTCTGCTCAGCTTACTGCGGGTCTCGTGTAAGGTCAGTTCACTGATGACGAGACTTGCCTTGGCCGCATCCGCATACTTGTGGCTTGTTCCGATGCTGCAATAGAGCCCTAGACTGGATTTGTTCCAGCATTTGTTTGTACTAATCCTTTTGATAAACCGTATCGGGTCATCTTCCTATCCGGCTGTACTGATCTCATCCGCCGGTACATGCCTTCACAACGAAGGCAAAAAATAATAGCAAAATGGCCTGTACAAAAGGAACGCGTCTCCAATCTCATAGCTTATAAGGGCTTTTAAATTTCTGATGTGTTGAACCACTGCAACGATGATTGTATTCAAAATGTCGGATTGCCTCCACTTCGTAAATGGATTGGTTGCACGACTGATTTATCAGATTAGAGCTGAATTCATCTATGGTGGATTGCAGGAAGACGATAAAGCTGCAAAAAGAATAAAGTGTATGTCAGATGGGTTATGGATGTAGTTTGATAGTCAATAGTTTAGGGTTTTTGACTGCAACTTGTTGCGAGAAAACAGGATAAGAATTACTGTATGGAAAGATAGCAAATGTATTTCGGTTTTCGCATGCACACACGTTCAGATAGACATTTGTTCAGCTCGACGATTGGTTTATAACATTATGGGTCTCCGAGCCTTTTATAAAAAGTTTGATTTTTGAGTGGAATGATAGCTTTTCGGTACAACGTTGTTGGAAGAGAAAAGCAAAACATCAACCGAGGATTCTTGATCCAAATAACAAAATTGAGACTCGCCTTCTCTGGTAGCTCCGGTAATTTCCCATCACCGCAGATGTTCGTCCGTTTGGTTCCGCCTTATCCACAAGGCACGAGCCTTATACCGATTTTATTTAATTATGAGCTGATATGGTATGCATTTGGATTCGATTCTGTTTTTTTTTATTTTCACTCCAAACGTTAAGAATCTCAGTCGCATTTAAATTTTCCAACTATTCGAAAAGCTATCCAATCACAACTATAGTTACGGAAAACAACTTTCAAAACTCGGTTTCGGAAGGGCTTTTACCAGAATTTTGGATATATTTAGCTGACATTGATGCATTACAATAGTAAAGGCTACCTTACACCTCGGGAAAAATTTCCGCCGGATTTTTAACCCCGTGCATTTTAAATGGGGCCGGGATTTTGATTTTCCGTGTCCGAATTCCAAAAACATCGCATATGCAAAAATGCATGGGGAAAAAATCCGTGGACCAAATTCCCGAGGTGTGAGGCTACCTTAATGGTAACCGTTCACCAAAATATCCGCATCACTTTCCCAAATCCGTCATTACCCACCGCGCAAGGATTACAACTCGTTCGTGCTAACTATTCCACCTATTTGTTTACATTGCGATCGGTCAACTCAAAATAAAAACAAAAATCAGAAAGTTATCCGACGCCCAAAAAGGATAGTTGCTTGACCACCCAAAAATAAAACCCTTTCGTTAAAGCAGCAAAAAAGTGATTGTAAACATGCTCATAAAGGTATCGATTGTTTTTGGTTTTGATCGATTTCGGCAAAATCAATTACCCACAAAAGCTTAACCTTGGATGACGCGAAGGCTAAGGTTCAGTCCGGCTCTCAATAAAAAAAACAAATGGAAAAACTGCTGCGCTCCGCCGGATTGCGTTGGTTGTTTGGGTTTGACGTCAGCCTGCTAATGGCGCCGCTCGAATCGAATGTCAAACTTTTGAGTAGTCGTTTTAAATTTCCAACGGCAATTGAATAAAAAGGGAATGGATACTTACGATCGAGGCCACCGATGTACTTCATGGTGATTTCGCAGTGCTCCCAGACTGCGGACACGATCGGGTAGAGCTTTCGTCCCTTGAGCCCCCGGAATGCCACCCCCGGATACTGACCGTCGACGATGAAACTGAGCGTTCCCTCGTCCATGTCTAACGCTACTAGGAATTTGTCCTGCACTAGGAAGGTCTCGTCTGGCTGAAGTATCGCTGGGTACGTGACGCCGGGGCAGGTTTTCGAATTGTGGTACAGCATATTGCGCCCCAAGTCCCAGCCCCAACTCTGGTCGTTCGAACCGACCAGACTTTGATAACCTACGGAGTGGAGTGGTGCCTCAGATGTGGAAACACCGATCACAGCATGCGTACCTCGCTGCCGCGTCGACCAGAACACTTCCCACACGTGCAGTCCCTTGGTGAAGCCCACCTTGCCCCGTATGCAGTCTGTGCTCTGTGCCACCGGGTGCCGGTGGAATGTCATCTTGTCGTCCTCCTTCACAAACACATTGAGCGAGCGGTCCTCCGAGTTCCAGGAGTATTTGATCGGCGTTTCGCGAGCGGCCGGTGGCATATCGAGCAGAAGATCAAGTCGGGCCGGACGCTGGAAGTGCGCCGCCAGTTCGCGCGGGATCTTCGGGATAAAGGGCGATGGTTGGTCACGGCTGCTGACCGTTTTGACACCTCCACTGATCTTTTGGCCCATGTTCATGCCAGGATGAGCCCCGCTATTAGTACGACTGCTGCGGGTGCTTCGGATGGCAACCTTGTACGAAACTCGAATGCGCTCAAACTCATGGGGATCGATGCGGTTCAGTACCACGCGGGGCAGTAACGTTGAGGTGGATGGCGATATACTCTGTGGACGGCGGCGATCGCTTGACCTTAGCACCGGACCCGGCTACTTTTGTATCTGCAAGGAGATCAAAACGGAAATGCTGTTAGTGATTTTTGTTAGCGTGGAAGTAATAAATAATAACAAAAAACTTTGTAGGAATTTTAGCGATCTAATTTAAATATTGCCATCCTATCGCAGATCGTCAGACAAATTAACACAGGTTGATATTGGGTCCCAATTAGGAGTCAGTAAGCGTATCCCTTGTTTACGGAAATTGAATTAAGTTTTAGCTTTGAAGCCATATAGAATTAACATTGAACAGCCTGGCGCAAATCAGGCAGATTAAGAAAGGTTGATATACTTGCTTGAGATGGCCGTATGGATTGCAGTTTTACTTTAAAAAAAACAATTGGACAGCTTTGGACAGAAAACGTAAATAAAACGTGACGTGAGGAATCTGTCAAAACCGTCAAAACTCACAGCAAACACTTTCAAATAAATTTACCATAATTTGAGTAAAATACACTAGCGCCTCTGGCGGTGCTGGTCTCGTCAGCTCATCTGGGTTGCATGAATTTTAAATCGGTTCTTCGGGACTCCGATGTCCCGGTTATTAGTTCCTGCCAGGACACAACACAGATATTTATTTGAACGGCTGAACGTTCGAATTGAGGGGAAGTGTTGAAATACCAATCGATTCACTCGAGTAGAACACTTGATAAACAATAACAACTCTCGTGAGGCCATCACGATTGTTTTGTAAACAATTCTCTTTTCACCCGTTCGCTTAATATACATGTAATAGTCAACTGTGGTAGGATGTATTTTATATGACATTTGTAGAGTTTCAATTTCGAATTATCCAAATGGCTGCACGGGCAGTGCAGCCAGTTCAGCTGAAAAACAACTTGTTTAATAAATAATATTTTATGTTTCACAACCATAACATGTAAAATAATAGCCAATACGGACGATGAAATTCAATATAGTTATCAGTTCTCAAACCTATTCCGTGTGTTTTTATCACAACGAAGGGAAACTTCAACATTCACAACTGTTCTAAGGAGCAGGAAGTAAAACTTTTCGCTTGATATATGAAGTGTCCACCCACATGCCTTTTATTTATTTTTTAGAAAACATTTGTTTTTATGTATGGCGACAATTGGTACACCCACCCTATAGCAAAATGAGATAAAAATGTGTAATCAATCATGATGATTCAGATTGGAAAACAAATTATAAATCAATTTGATGTCAAAATCAACATATGTTTTCTAAATATTCTCATTATGTTTTCAGACTTTGTTAAGGTATCTAGCATAAGGTTATTTGGCCGAGAATGTCATTTGGTCGAACAGTTCCTTTGACTGAAAAAAAGCTTGGCCGAATAGCTTAATAGCCGAATATGCCCTTTGGCCGAAATAGTGGTTTGGTCGAAAGGGCCATTTGGCCGAAATAGACATTCGGTCGAAAGTGTCGTTCGGCTGAATTGGTAATTTTGGATATTTTCACCTCAAAAAAATTATGAACTTCCCCAGAAAATTCTTTTCCAGAATATTTATTTGGAAATTATTTTCAGATTTTCCACAGGAATTACAATTTTCGAGATCTCTTTGGAAGTAGCAAGAGGAGCTCCTTGGATTTACCAAGGAAAATTGTTTGGAATTGACATGAGAAACTCTTCAGAGTTTTCACGGGAAGCTGTTCCAAATTTCTACAGGAAAATATTCAGAATATCCACGGAAAGTTCCTATTGAGTTTCTGTTGAGTATTCTTTGAAATTTACACAGAAAATTGTGACTGGTAAAAGGGATGCCTTAACGTTGACTTCCTCAATCTAAATTGTTTGAGACAGCTAGTTTTTTATCCTTTATTAGATTGATTTTTTTTTACAGGGATAAGTTCATCACTAGACGGCTAGTTTGGGCCTGAGACGAGACCGGCAAAGACAGCTTCTTTTTCCTTGTTTTGACACTTGTTTTTCTTTTTATCACAGTTGATTATCGAGTTTCAACTGTTTCCTTGACTGTTTCACCTAAGCCCCGGGTGGACTCTTCTGAGCACAATAAAAGTGTATACAATTCACGAGTTAGTAAATTCATTTTCATAAGGATTTTTATACCGGGAACAAAACATAAGTTTCTAACTGATTATTAATAAGCTAAACGGATGATTTGGAATACTCGTTTAAGTGGAAAAGTCTTCGTAAAACAAAATTCATGCGGAATATTTTATTTGGGATACCAATACTTTCACACAAAAAGCTGCTGGTTGCACCTGACAGTTCGTGACAGCAGTTGACTGGCAGCAGCTGAAGTTACATTTTTTCCTCTTTGCAAGTCCCGTCCCAGGTTTGGGCTAGTCAACTTTAACCCTTAAAGGCGCAAGGCGATTTTTTTAGAAATCGTCGGAAATATTTTTACCGTAAATAAACATCGAAATCATGAACAATAAACGTATTTTCGGTTTGTTGTTTTAAAACAACATTGCGCATTTAAGGGTTAAAACAACGGAAATATGCTTGGAATTTTTAATATTTGGATTTCTGCAGAAAATTCTTTTTATTTTCGATAAGAAATTCTTGGGAAATTCTATTGACCGAAAGCGACCGCGGCCAAACTGGTAATTTGGCCGAAAAAGCTGTTTGCCTTAACAGATCGCCTGGCTGAAACGATCATTTGCCGAAAATGCTGTTTAACCTAAAAGGATTTTTAACAGAATGGGCCATTTGGTCATACGGCCAAATGTCAATGACTGAACGGGTAATATTGTCAAAAATGGCCACATGGTTTTTAAATCGTAGCCTCTCTAATTTTAAATCGATACAGGCTTTTAGACCAAAAGACATCCAGTCAAGTACCATTTAGCAAAACTAAACGTTTAACGGAAACTGTTATCAGGTCAAGACTGGTTTGACCGAAAATGTAGTTTGTCCGAAAGCGACGTACAACGAAAAGGAACATTTGGCCGGGCTTGTAAAAAGATGTTTGCCCTAACAGGCCATTTGGCTAAAAATGCCTGTTAGAAGTCGAGTCACGTACAAGACACTGAAGACGACCACACAGTTGTGGTCGAAATACGTATCTGCAAAGATAACGAAAATTAACTGGTGGAATTAAATGGACAGTACTTAATTCGTCTTAGACGGTTTAATACGTTTCACTAAAAGAGCTTAATATATTTTTCTAAAAATGCCGTTCGGCCGAAAAAGTCATTTGACCGAATAGATCATCTGACCAAAAACGTCTTTCGGTAAGAATTCCCAGATAACCAGAATGCATGCATAATAGAATTGTTTTTCTGTTATGCGATGCCTATGCGCACAAATTTAATCGTATACCAGTCGAGAAAACGCTTTTTACTTGCAAAAGTGAAGGCGAATATGTATATTTCTTATCCGACATTGCACGGTACGATGTGCGATGTGCACGATTTTTTAAGCGAGTTTGTTTGTTATACATTGCGATATAGTTTGTGATAACAAGCTCTGTTTGACAGAAAATCCGATTTCATTTGAGTTTGTTTGCATTAGAGTCCTGTAAGAAGAGTAACGTCATGTGCCACGTTTGACAGGTCTCCTGCTCGTTTGGAACGCGCATTTGTATGGAACTGACAGACGATTCTGTTCCAATTCTGACACTTGACGACACTGTTATTATAGTCACTGTAGTTTGCATGAATATGCGATGTCAACAAATGAAACTGGAATAAACTCGTAAAATAGTCTACTGTGCAGGAAATTTATAAATAAACTATATAAAATAAGCTATTGTTTATAAAAGCAGTTTCGCCCTTTTGAAATGTTGGTGCCGAACTGATGAGCTTTGCACCACAATGTTCTTTCTGCAACCTTCTTTGAAAAGTGTCGTACGGCTGAATTTATCACTTTGCCAAAATGGCGTTTAGCTGAATAGGTCTTTATGGAAAACTTTATGGAAATGAATTTTATTCAGTCTGGCAATTAACGTGGAGGCGTATATGTAATTCTTTGACGTTGTTGAACGACAATCCGAAAGTGCAGTTGATTGCCAGGATTGAGAGACTATTGTTGAACCATAAGATACCAAAAGTTAGTACAATGCTGATTGCTGGTGAGTTACTGCTAATAGAATTGGCGCCGTAATAGCCAATCAGAAAAGATTTGCAAGGGTCTATGCTTATCAGACAACAACATTAGAAGCTAATCTATTCTGACACGCATTTGAATGTCAACTTCTCAATTCTGATAAACAGTAATTTAACAGATTACTAGGATGAGGAAATAAGTCCAGTCGTTGACAATTTTCGCAGAAGTCTAAACATTGATAGCAAAGGCAATACAAATAAGATAATAAAGCAGTATTTGCTTAGCTAGGGCATATTGCTCCCCTTCTCCTAATGGTTCGAATTAGCATTTGAAACCGAGTTTCCCTACAGAAAGGCTGGTTTACAGTTCGGAAAACGTGTCACAGGATTTGGTCCCCCATGTGTTTTCAAAGAAGCAGGATTTCGTCTTCCGTATCCAAATCCCGGTCCTTTAAAAATGCATTCTTCTGATGGTGTATTTCAACTTGCTTTACAAAGCTGTGCGAAAAAAATGAACCCCAACACAAAATGAGCGAAAACAAAGCGTTTTATCATCGCTTCTCGGTGCGAGCGTTTTTCGATTACGTTTTTCGCACTTGTACACAAGTTCAATAAACTTATTTTCATGACTTTTATTTATACTATTTTTCGAAACAGTTTTCGACTCTCCTTTATCGTTGTTCGTTATCTATTGGGAGTGATTTCTGCAAACCCTGTACGGCGGCGAAGGCTATGCGGAGTATGTACTATTTCCAACCATGATGCGTCTCCGAATTTCTCTGCTGGTATGGTTTTTGACGGCTGAAATACAAGAATAATTCTTATTAATCAACTACTTTGATTTCGTCACCACCGAAACAAACTCGTTGTGACCCAGGTATCACAAGGTCGTATATCATAGCAAATAAGTGTATGAAGTTGAGGCCATACTTATTGTTAGCATTTGCGACTTTGTGTTGGTGGTCGTCTCGCGTTGTCTACTCTACCTATCATGTACGTCGTCTTCGACGTGTTTAAGACCATTCGCTTAGCCTTCCTCATTTTGATATAGGCTTCCTCCATCTTCTCAAAGCTGAACGGACTTCACGACTTCTTTCTTATTACCCCCTTCTAATGTGATGTTGGATAGCAGGCTCGAAAGACCATCATTTTGCCGTAGCCCTATGTGCGTTTCGAGAATGCCCCTGAAACTCGAACTATGCAAGTAACCCGTTCAATCGTCACTTCGATCAACCTATCATTCTATCCGGAAATCCGTGTTCGAGCATTAGCTGCAATAGCTGGTCTCGGTCGATTGTATTACATGCGGCTTTGAAGTCGATAATAGATGATGTGTAGGTAGACTACATTCGAGGCATTTTTGGAATATCTGGCGTTCGGCGAACACCTGGTCCATTTGGCCATCTGGTACTGTACCACGAACTCTCTTGCAATTGATGCTAGCCGACGGCATAAAAGTTAAGCGCTGTCTTTATTAGCGCGTGACTCCGTTCGTTGCCCGACGAGGAAAGAGGCAAAGTCATGGTCTGCTATTCACTAGTCAATGTTGGCAACCGAGCCGTTATATGGATGATATTTGCATATCTGTCATCAATGCACACTGAAGCGGATTGCCCAATTTCTAATATATTTCACCCTCACATTCCCCTTCATCTCTCACTGAAAAAGAGAAAAAAATCATTGACTTGGGATTTTCATAAGCAACTACAGTAATATCCCGATTTTATCACCCCCCTGGTGAATTTTGGGGTGATAAAACAGGGTATGTGACAAAATTGGAAAAAAAATATTTCCAATTTTTTAATTAACAATACCCGTTATTTCTTGTCGAAATTGCTTACAGAATATTTCCCAGGTACTCGGAAGTCGTTCGTAATAAACTACAGGCGGTGAAAGTTATTTCATGAAAATCAATGTTGTTTGAGGTATTATTTACGAAAATAAAAAGAATGACAATTTTTTTGGGGTGACAAAATCGGGTCGAAAACGTGACAAAATCGGGACGTTATAAAATCGAGTCGAAAACGTGATAAAATCGGGGGTAGACAAAATCGGGGAGTGACAAAATCGGGTCAATACTGTATTTACACCGATTTTTTTCTAAATTACAGCCAAGTCTAATTTTACAATCCAGTACTCAATTCCCATATTCAAAATCATCCTAATTCAAATCAGAATTCAAATATTACAATCCGATACTCAAATCCAATGTATGAACCCAAAATGCAAATCCAATATTCCTATTTTATGAACAAAACTTTATACCAAACTTACATACATTGGTACGTTTTCATAATGGAACACCAAAATCAAACATTCATATAAAATATTTAAGTTTTTTCTTCAATCTTTTCATCTTCAATGGCTCTTCATTGCAACTGGTTCTTGTTGTACTATTTTCGTGATCTTTAGCATTTCCACAGTAATCAATCGAAAACTATATTTATGCCTCGCATTGCATGATTATATATCTTGTTCCATTATTTATTTTGTTTATCCTAATATTCAATTTTCACAACTAATATTCTAGTCTAAGTCCATCTTTAAAATACAATCTATAGTTTATAACCAAATTTTGAATCTAATCTAATATTAATCTCAATATTTGCAACCAAGCCAATTCAATTTTTAAATCTAATAATCATCTTACCTCACCCATTATCCAAATCAATTGTTCATTTTAAAACCAATGTCGAAAACAATCCAAATTAAATTTTTTAATTGAAAATCCACATATAAATACGCAAATGCATATTTACTATACAAATTAATCCAGCCTTTTTTCTGAGCCTTCTGAACTGTCAACAATTTCATGTTCATGATCTACTCCAGCTGCATTTCTTCTTATTTTTTTTTGCAAATATATATGACTAGTCGACCCGGCAGACGTTGTCCTGCGTAGTAGGCGAAAATGCTCATGTGAAATTTCCATACGAATCCTAATTTTAGTTTTTCACGATTTGCACAACCTTAGGGGAAGAGGCCCCAAAACGCCCCCCCGATGCAAAACGCCTTTTGTGGTTTCCCTCATATTTACCGTCATTAAGATGTCCGTAACAAAACTAGATCTAAAATTATGTAGGATAGACGAAGAAAGTTTCAAAATAGTGCATGGGAAGTTCGGAAAAACTGAAAATTTCCACATTTTGAAGAAACATCTAACATAGGGCAAAACGCCCTAGTGGCAATAACCTACAAAGTACTTGCGTCTCCACGGACTATCCATACTAGAATGCTGATTCGCCGACGCGTGGTACTTTGTTCCCTAGGAGCTGCCAGCTAAAAAGCGTTTTGCCTCATGAGTTTTCCGGCAACAGAATATCACCACTTTTTGAAATGTGAATATTATCAATATGATTGAGATTTTTGACAATTTTTGAATGGCATCAACTAGCTATCTTCTTTAACTGATGCATAATGTAAAAATACCCATGAATAGCGTTACAAATAAGACAATAGAGCAGTGTTTGCTTAGCTAGGGCATATTGCCCCCCCTTCCCCTACGCGTAATTTTGGCGTGAGGAAATATCATATAAACCCGTCGGAAACGGTAACGAACATATCTGCTGAAGAAATGAAAAAAATCCATTCAGCCGTTTTCGAGTTATGCGGATACGAACACAGACCATTTCATTTTTATATATATATAGATATCACAAACAATCTGAGTTATGATCTAAATCTGGTTCAGAATTATGCGGGATATCCAGCAGACCATATCCAAATATCCAATACAATTTGTAGGCCTTCCAACGGGAAAACCAAAACAATATCGGTGGCTCTCCAATAGGGTGGCTCAAATTAGTATGGGAAAAACTTTTTTCAATTTTTTTGATGGGCCGCCCTCTTATTCGGTTCTACTTGATGCCTTGATGTTCTGGACGAAATTTCAGCCAAATCGGTCAACGTGTGGACGGTGCTAAACTCGTTGGAAGTTTATATGCAAAAATGTATGCAGAAACATCCAAAAACAGTGAATTGTAGTTGAACGGCACAACTTACGATGAAGAACTATGATACTCATTCAGATCTTGAAGAATTTGATACAGAATGGTATGCAGAAAACCGCGAGAAGATTAGAATTTGCCCGGCTAAGTTATTAGCATTTCTTTGAAGTGGGGTTTGAGTAAATTTCGTTTAGCACCGAGTTTAGCACCGCCCAAACGTTGACCGATTTGGCTGAAATTTTGCCCAGAACATCAGGGCATCAAATAGAACCGAATAAGGGAGCGGCCCAGCGAGCGGCGGCGGCGGCGTGAATCGGCGTGGCGATTTTTTTATTACGCTTCTTTAAGATTTTTTTTTGCATTTTTTCGGGATATTTTCAAGAATTTTTTTTGTAGGAAAGATTTTTTTGAATTCCGCATGAAAAATCTAATGAACATTAAAATTCTATAAGTTTCCTAAATTTGGAAATTATTTTCGGATTTTCCATGTGAACTACTTCGAACTTTCGAAAAGTCTTTGGAATTACCAAGAGAAGCTTTTTGGAATTCCCAAATAAAATTGTTTGGAGTTTAGGCATAAAATTCGTCGCAATTTACATGAAAAACTTCAGAATTTCCACGAGAAATTGTTCTTAACTTCTGCAGAAATATCTTCGGAAATTCACGGAAAGTTCCGGTTGAGTTTCTGTTGAGCATTCTTTGAAATTTATACTGAAAATTCTTCATAATTGTAGGAGAGTGCGGCTGGTAGAATGTGTGTTTTAGCGTTGGCTTCTTCAGTCTAGAATAATTAAGATGGCTAGTTTGGCATGGCCAAATATAAAACAGTAAATTCTTAAGAATTTTCACGGGAGACTCTAAGAAATTTTCAAGGAAAATTCACCGGAACTTTAAAGGGAAACTTCTTTAGAATTTTGTGCGGGGAGGATTATTCAAAATGTAGACTTCAATAAAAAAAATTGTTTTTCAACGGAAAACATTTCGCAGATTTTTTGGACTTCTACAGGAAATTCTTTGTACATCAGACGTTCAATAACTGAAAGTCATTTAACTACAATGCATTTTACTGCAATTCGATGGTTACATCAGTTTTGCAGTTATCGGACAGCTGAACTTCAAAACGATTTCAAAGTCGATGATATAGCTGCATTGCACTGCACACTATTGGTGCACTTCTATTGCATCTGACGTCTTCTGACAATCATTTGACGTCTAGAATGCGTTGCAGTTATCGAACTGCCTGTGCTAACTGAAACTAAAAGATGTTGCAGTTATCGAACGAATAGTTATGTGAAATTCTTGGGAAATTCCATTGGTCGAAAGTGACATACGACCGAATTGGTAATTTGGCCGAAATGACCGTTTGACCAAAAAGATCATCAGCCCGAAAATGCCGTTGGTCGAAATGGTCGTTTGACAGAATAGCCGATTCAGAATTACCCGAAAATATCGTTTGGGCCAATAGGTCATAATGCCAAACGTCAATAAAAAAATATCCATCCGTTTGGCCTAATGACCGACATTTCGTAACCTCTCTACTTTTTAAGTCGATACTAATTGAAAGAAACAGTTATCAGCTCGAAAATGGTTTGAAAGCGACATACAGCTGAAAAAAATCATTTAACCGAATAGATCATTTGACCAAAAATGCCGTTTGACAGCAATGGCCATTAGTCATTTGACCCGGAAATGACCTTACTGCAAAGCAAATTTCGAAGAATGCTCAACGGAAACTCAACAGAAACTTTCCGTGAATTTACGAAGATTTTCCTGTTGAAGTTAAGAACAATTTCTCGTGGAAATTCTGAAGTTTCTCATTTAAATTGCGACGAATTTTATGCTGAAATTTCAAACAATTTTATTTAGGAATTCCAAAAAGCTTCTCTTGGTAATTCCAAAGATTTCTCGAAACTTCAAAGTAGTTCCCGTGGAAAATTCGAAAATAATTTCCAAATTTAGGAAAAACTTATAGAATTTTATGGAGACGTTCATTAGATTTTTCATGTGAAATTCAAAAGATTTTTTCTTTGAAAATAAAAGTCTTGAAGGTATCCCGAAAAAATGCAAAAAAAAATCTTCAAGAAACGTAATAAAAAAATCGCCACGCCGATTCACGCCGCCGCCGCCGCTCGCTGGGCCGCTCCCTTATTCGGTTCTATTTGATGCCCTGATGTTCTGGGCAAAATTTCAGCCAAATCGGTCAACGTTTGGGCGGTGCTAAACTCGGTGCTAAACGAAATTTACTCAAACCCCACTTCAAAGAAATGCTAATAACTTAGCCGGGCAAATTCTAATCTTCTCGCGGTTTTCTGCATACCATTCTGTATCAAATTCTTCAAGATCTGAATGAGTATCATAGTTCTTCATCGTAAGTTGTGCCGTTCAACTACAATTCACTGTTTTGGATGTTTCTGCATACATTTTGCATATAAACTTCCAACGAGTTTAGCACCGTCCACACGTTGACCGATTTGGCTGAAATTTCGTCCAGAACATCAAGGCATCAAGTAGAACCGAATAAGAGGGCGGCCCATCAAAAAAATTGAAAAAAGTTTTTCCCATACTAATTTGAGCCACCCTATTGGAGAGCCACCGATATTGTTTTGGTTTTCCCGTTGGAAGGCCTACAAATTGTATTGGATATTTGGATATGGTCTGCTGGATATCCCGCATAATTCTGAACCAGATTTAGATCATAACTCAGATTGTTTGTGATATCATATATATTTGCAAAAAAAAATAAGAAGAAATGCAGCTGGAGTAGATCATGAACATGAAATTGTTGACAGTTCAGAAGGCTCAGAAAAAAGGCTGGATTAATTTGTATAGTAAATATGCATTTGCGTATTTATATGTGGATTTTCAATTAAAAAATTTAATTTGGATTGTTTTCGACATTGGTTTTAAATGAACAATTGATTTGGATAATGGGTGAGGTAAGATGATTATTAGATTTAAAAATTGGAATTGGCTTGGTTGCAAATATTGAGATTAATATTAGATTAGATTCAAAATTTGGTTATAAACTATAGATTGTATTTTAAAGATGGACTTAGACTAGAATATTAGTTGTGAAAATTGAATATTAGGATAAACAAAATAAATAATGGAACAAGATATATAATCATGCAATGCGAGGCATAAATATAGTTTTCGATTGATTACTGTGGAAATGCTAAAGATCACGAAAATAGTACAACAAGAACCAGTTGCAATGCAGAGCCATTGAAGATGAAAAGATTGAAGAAAAAACTTAAATATTTTATATGAATGTTTGATTTTGGTGTTCCATTATGAAAACGTACCAATGTATGTAAGTTTGGTATAAAGTTTTGTTCATAAAATAGGAATATTGGATTTGCATTTTGGGTTCATACATTGGATTTGAGTATCGGATTGTAATATTTGAATTCTGATTTGAATTAGGATGATTTTGAATATGGGAATTGAGTACTGGATTGTAAAATTA
>NW_026943646.1:0-16003 GCF_024139115.2 Armigeres subalbatus
GCCTAGCTCATTATTTCACCCCCCTGGCCATGCATCCCCTCGGCACGGGTCGCTTAACGCCTTGGAATTAGGGGTTAGAGACGATGGTCCCTTTGGTCGCACCCACTCACTCTAGCTGATGTCAGAAGGATAACAGTGCAGGCTGCACTACCAGCTAAGTACAAAACCCTTAGCTGGCGGTCGATTGTCATCGGAATACCCGTGGAAGCGTGACATTGGAATTTGTTAGGACCAGAGCTGTGTAGGTCGCTCCTTCCCAGATGTCAACTCACCATTTCGCCATTTACGGGTTAATCTATAGTGTGGTTTTCTTGAGTTAATTGCGTAACTCCTCGACAGGCAACATTGCTGCTTGTGGCCTGAGATTAGATCGTCGAATATACGTTATTTCTAATGGCCGTGCTTGCTTTTGGGAACATAGTACCATAATCTTTCAACGAGCTGCAGAAGTGTTCGCGATGCGAGGAATGAGAGGACGGAACAACGCCGTACGTGACAGTGCCCAGTTCTAGGCATGTTCGAATGGGGGTAGAGCTGTTATATGCCAAAGAATTCGCGCTTTTGCGGACGATCAGATGGATTCATCGAGATTTGCGATACATTTTCTCGATATCAGCGCCATTGGAAACTTTCTAGAAAGCGGAGGATGAGACAAATAAGTTCATCCTGCAACCACGGATCCGTAGCGAGTAGAGAATCGTTGAGAGAATATTCGGAGCTTCTTTGGTTCTTCATGACCCATCGAATACTACTTTCTTTACCTTCAAGGTTGTTGAACCAGAAGCCATGACTGGGTGATGTGAGATAGCGTAAGCAGTTGAATCACTATCATCTTCTTTCTTCAACAAGGTTCTATGTATCCCAGAGAGATATATTCCTAATAAAAATCGTGTGGATATTGGGATCGCATTTCACAATACGGAGAGAAATTAGTGCAAAATTCTAGGACGTTTCTAAATCGCTTTATTTAACTGTTTAAACAATATGATTGAACATTTAAATAAACTATATCACTTTCAGTAAACTTAAATATGCTATTCATATTGTTTTAGGCTTATTTTTATCAATGAGATGCTAATTTCTGAATGATTTCAATATGGTTTAAGCCATGATACGCTTTTGAATGGTCATTATCCCTGTTAACTGTTTTTAAATACGTCCAGCAACATTGTTCATTGAGCACAAAATCAAAACACATCGTTTTCACAATAACATTTGGCAAATCAGTAAACTGCCCAATAGTGGACCCCCTAGTAGCGGAATTTTGCTCTTCCTGTCATAAGCCTTAGAAATTTTCAGCATATTAACTCTGTTTGATATTCAACAACAAGCTCTGCATCCTCTTCACGATACATACATAAAACATCCAAATACACGACGTTATTCGTTGAAATCAACATTTTAAAGTCTAACTGAATTCGCCCTCATAGTAAAACTCCCCTGGGGCCCAATTCTATATCAGAAATTGCTTCCCTATAGTCGACACTTCATTTGATTTTCATGTCCTGTTTCGGGACGTTCTTCTTCCCCAGGTATTATAGACCCCCAAAATATTCCGCGTATAATGGTCACTCTCGTGTTTATTTTATAGAATTGTAAAAACACCCTATTTGGACTTCTCTCCATATCATTTCCAATGCATGTAATCAAATCATAGGACTGTAAGGTAGGTTCTCCCTGATAGAATTTTCTTAATAGCAAAATGCTATGACATTGTGCAGTAATAATGCAAAATGCCTTGTAGGGTCCACTTAATTGATTGGGGGTGCACTATTGGACACTCTTGCACCCTATTTGTAGAGAAACGAGCTGATGCTCAGAAGTTAAAGTTGTGCCTTAGAAAATACAAACATTGTTAGGAAACTCAATGAATTGTGCCTTTCAAAGAATTTTCAACCATGTTTCGTTCTGTTGTCACATTATCCCCCTAGCAATGGGACCTAGTTGTCAACGTAATTTGTTAATCGCCCTTTCTGTATGTGCTGTAGGGCTGAAATGTGAATCTTGCCTTCGTCTCAAAAACTTTTAGGCGAATCATTTATTAAAAATCCTAACAAGTTTTACAAGATATAAATTCTATGTGGAAGAAGGCATAAAAGTCTTCAACTAATCATCGAGAGTAATGCTGAATCAACACAAAATTTGGAATGCAGATCGAGTACCACAGAAAAAATGCCAGTTATGCTGAACAGAAAGATTCTGAATGTTAGCTGTATACCTTTGGATTATAAGGCAATAATAAAACTCATACCTACCTACGCATGCCTTTTGAAATATTCTCAATATATTATATAACCTTAATCAATCTTTTAAAAAACAGTAATGCAAAATAGCATATGTTATTGTCGTCGTACGCAAAACTTAGCACTGAACCTGCTACTGAATACTATCCTCATTTATGGTACTCTCAAACAGACTTTTATCACACAGGGTTTTCTGATCAATCAAGCAATGAGAACATCGACCCATTTCTGGTTGTGGTGGTATCAAATTGGTCCCACTCTGAGCTAATCAATATTACAGTCACACATATGCTAAACAGATCACTACCATATGTCAAAGATTTAAAGCTCTGCCTTAACGATGCAATAATTTTCCACTAACATCACATTTTTTTCCACTGAAGTTTTCCCTCTCATCGATGATTCCGCTTATGGGTATAACATATGGCTGCAATGATGACCCTGGATGCTCACCGACCAAACCCACACACCTGGATTGCAAAATGGTACAGCACTTCTCACCAGACGGCGGATGGGGCTGGATCGTTTGCGGAGTTGCATTCCTTGGCGCATGTTCTCACCACGGATTTCAACTGTCCTACGGACTTGCTGCTGTACGCGATACGCCACCTGGGTCACGAGGTGAATACTTGAAGCTAGAAGTTAGAATGCACCACTATTTTCTCGTCCACTTTTTGATTTTTTTTAGTTTTTCTTTGCTTCGTCTCTCTATAGTCACGTAGAGTAGAGACTATGATGCTCACGCAGGATAGTGATTGTTTGTAGAGCTTTTTTGCACCGGTTCATATATCTCCCTGCTCTTTATGCAAAACCACAGAAGTTGAGTAGAAGCGTCATATTGGTTTACGGAGACTTTAGCATTCGGAGTTATGCACGGAAGGATACGATTTATTGTGACAACAAAGTATGTGGCGGTGGTATGCAAAATGAAGCTTGGCAATTGGTGGCATGGTTGGCTTTTCAATAGTTCAGCTAGTTGGAAAAGTTATGATCACAATGAAAAGGGAATGGGAGGAAAATTTGAATTATCTTCTCTGGATCGAAAGTCGTAACGCCAACGCCACGTAAGCTGTGGAATGGTTACTATCCTGGCACGGTTTTTACTACGATGAAACTAGGTATGAAGCTTAATCTTGGTGGTACAGAAGGAAAGATGATAATACATGCTACTGAGTGATCCTTCTAATTCGGATACAGTATTTGGATATATGTTTCTCAAATATCACGGAAAAGACGAGTCAGCTTATTTTGTCATCGATTTTAAGATCCAGATAAAAGGAGAGTGATCAGCAACTGGTTTGCTCGTTTTGGTTTGCTCTTATATTCTAAATAAACACGTCTGATTAAAAACATTTGAAACTTATTCCAATTTCGTGCTTCGAAAATCCATTATGCGAAGCCTTATCTACATCCCACCTTTTTGATAAGATGCTTTTTCTTGTTTCCGATATCTTAACTTTGTACAACTCTGCATTGAAAGCTTTCATTCCGCCGTCATCATGACAAAAGCATTCCCCTGTGACTTACAGTGATGTCACGTACCCGTACAGAAAGAGAAGCTTTTCCAGAATGACACAATATGCTTTTCTCCCTCTCTCCCAACACAAATCGAATCCTGCATTGAAAGGTACACAGATGGTGAATTTGCATTTTGATTGGATGGTATCGTCTTTTTCGACCCTTCGGTTTGTTTCTGGGGTTTGTTTCATTGAATCAGGATAATGGAAAATTGAAATTGAACGGGAGATTTCTTGTATGCAGATATAGCAACATTCTGTTGCGAATATGATAGACTACGGTAAAGAAAGATTTTTATAAAATCAGTATTGCTATCGACTGATTTTATTTGTCAGTCATTTTTTATGAGATATTGATCAATCTTGATGGGTCACCAAAATAAATTAACAAAATTGGTCGAACACAGATATTTTTAAGCATTTTATGACATGTGAATTGAAATGCAAGTTTTGGCAGTGCCTATGGTTGTTGCACCCTTGGTCTGATGGTGTGGTGTTTTTCTTCTTCAAATAGAGCAGCGAAAAGTTCATCACTGGTAAGGCAATAAATGTGTAATGTCTTAAGTACATATGAGCTGTCTTTAAGCATGCAACACACACAGAATTAATCGAGCGGTTTCCAGTATATTTTTGGAGCGTAAAAGTTAATTTTTGTAATTTGGAGAATTTTCCGTAACATACGAAATAAGACTCTCCCAATGGGTTGTTAATTGAATACTCTTTTGCATCGTGTAAAGTACACATCTGCATGCAAGGCTGGCACCGAAACCGAACCGTTGCTTTCTTTTTACCAAGAGAGAGTACATATCTGAATCTGCACCCAAGTGTAACGGCAGTTTCAACTGCAAATCAAGTTATTCCAAGTTCTATATCCACTCCCTCACATATAGGCTCTTCCACAAGGTGCGTTTTGCACGTTCCTTTACTTGATCAAACTTTGTTCTCTGGAAGGCCGCCCCAGTCAGTGCACAATGTACAGCTTAATGTGTTGCCAAAATACTTCGACATCAATGAATCACGTTTCTGAAAACTCTTACAATGGAAATTTGAATTTCAAAAGCTTTCATCTCCCTTGCTGTTCTCAGACTAAGCACACCTCAGCCCTCTCACGTCATCATCAGCTTTTAGACGAACTTTTGCCGAAGAATTTTTGCGACAAGCGTGGAGGTGGTGTTTTCCAAATGGGGATAAACCAGCCCAGCAATCACATTGGGTCTATTTTGGCGGGACCGAAACGACTTTTCCGGGAAAAACTTTATCCCCACTTATATATTGCTTTGATCCTCCCAATAATCATCCTCGCTTTCGTTTGTGAGGCATGACCTCGGTTCGGAGAAGGCGAAGTCTGACCCCTTCCCTCGCTGAAACCGCTGTTTGCATCTGTTCGTTCACTGCCATGGAGCCAGCCCATTCATTGGCAATTGTTTGCTATAAATCATGAAATAATAGTTATTTATATTTATTTATAAAGCATTTTGCTCTTTCATCCCAAGTAAGCGGCTAGTTTCCCAACGGTGATTTATCCTATGAGCTGGGTCCTGGAGCTAAGGGGTTGCAACATAAAATTGGAAGCGGCTATGCATCGTTCACCAGCCGATCGGAAATTGCATCAGAGTTCAACTGTTCAGCATTAGGTGTTCTTTGTACATATTCTGCAAACGCTTTTGATAGATTTATGTGGATGGCTGAACTTTTTGTATAATTTATACAAAAATCTAAGCATAAAGAAATGTTTGGATTTTTTTTACAAATATTGTATACACTTCAACCCTCTTTTTTACGCTCTTCTACTTATTGGGGGGACGTAAAACGGAATGTGACGTAAAAAAGAATTTTGCTAAAATTTCTAGTACTTCACTTAATTTTATTGATAGCGAGGATACTTCTTCAAATACATCTTCACTTATGCGACTATTACATACGAGGTATTGAAGATTCTCCAAATCCAGGAGATGTTAGTAAGATCTCCAAATTGTCCTGGAGTTTGAATCAAGCCTGGTCTACCGAATCAACCAAAGCTCTCTTCATGATGTACCAAGCCGTGGGTATCAACCTCAATTCATGTCCTTCGTGGATTTGTCTTTCAATTGCGTCTCGGAAACAAGGCATATGGAGGTGATGTAAGATCTCCAAATTGTCCCTGAAGTTTTGGAATCAGCCTATGGTCCACCGAATCAACCAAGGCTTCCAGGATGTCCCCAGTTTCGCAAAATCAACTCCAATTTTGTCCTCCGGATTATTTGTCTTCCACTTGCAGTCTTCTACCTTTTGCATGTATGAAGTTGTAAAAGATCTCCAAATCGCCCTGGAGTTTGGAATCAAATGGTCTACTGAATCTACGCTTGAGACTTCTGCATGATGTCCTCAGTCATGGTATCATCCCCAATCATGCCTTCCGAGTCTTTTGATCTTCACTCTGCGTCTCTAAGTCCAGGTATATGAGGATGTTTTAAGATCTGCAAATTGTCCTGAAAGTTTGAATCAAATGGTCTACAGAATCAAATCTCTATTGGCTTCCAACAGATGTCCCTAGCCTCTGGGTCAACCCAATTTTTGCTTTCTGAGTATTGGTCTTTACTAACGTCTCAAAATACAGGCATGTCTGGATATTGTTAGATCTCCAAATTGTCTCTTGAATTCTAAATCAAATGGTGAATGAATCAACTGCAAGGCTTCCATGGTGCCCCCAGCCAATGGTATCATCCCAATCATAGCTCCTCCGAGTATTTGACTTTTACTTGCGTTTCGAGTCCAGGTATATGAGATGTTTTAAAGATCTCCAAATTGTTCTGGAGTTAGAATCAAATGTTCTATCGAATCTACTGAGGCTTGCACGATGTCCTCAGCTGCGGTATCATCCCACCCCATGCCCGCCGAGTATTTATCTTCACTTGAGTCTCAAAACCAGATATATGAGATGCTTTTAAGATCTACATTGTCCTGGAGTTTGAATCAGATGGTCTACAGAATCAAACAAGGCTTCCACTTCTGTCCCCAGCCTCTTTCGAAGTGTCAAACTCCAATTTTGTCTTCCTCAGTATTGGTCTTTTAATAATGTCTCACATACAGGCATATTCGAAATTGGAAAATCTCCAAATTGTTCTTGAGTTTGAATCAAATGGTGAAATGAATCAACCAAAGCCTTTATTATGTCCTCTACGTCAGGTACCAACTCATCAATAATGTTCTTCTGAGTATTTGTCTTTCACTCTGCGTCTCAAAAACAAGACATATGAGGTGTTGTAAGATTCCCATCAATTGTCTCTTGAGTTTGAACTCAAATTTTGTAATGTAATCAACCTAGGCTTCCATGAGTGCCCCAGCCAGCGGTATCATCCCACTCATGCCCTCGGAGTATTTTGTTCCTTTCACTTCACGTCTCAAGTCCATGTAAATGAGATGTTTTAAGATTTGCGTAAATTGTCCTGGAGTTTGAATCCAAAAGGTTCATAGAATCAACCATAGGCTTCCAATGATGTCTCCAGCCTCGATGTCAACCCAATCTTTCTCGTTCTACTGAGTATTGGTCTCTTACTAACGTCTCAAATACAGGCATATTCCTGACATTGTAAGATATCCAAATTGTCCTGGAGTTTGAATCAAATGGTATATCGAATCAACCAAAGCTTCTTCACATGATGTTCTAAAGCCGTGGTATCAACTCAATTATGTTCTTCTGGAGTATTTGTTTTCTTTACTATGCGTCTCAAAACAAATCCAAGGCTTCCCACGATGTCCAGAGCTGCGATGTCAACCCAATTTTATCTTCTTGAGTATTAGTCTTACTAACGTCTCAAGTCCAGGTATATAGAGGTGTTGTAAGTTCTCCAAATTGTCCTGGAGCTTTGAATCAAATGGTCTAATGAATCAACCATACTACCATGAGTTCCCCCAACCACGGTGTGAACCCAACTTTGTCTTTTGAGTATTAATCTTTCACCTGAGTCACACATTTTAGCATGTTAGATGTTGTAAGATCTTCAAATTGTCCCAGTTTTGAATCAATGGCCCACCAAATCAACCAAGGCTTTAATGATTTCCTTTCACTCGCGGTATCAACTCAATTAGGTTCGAGTGTTTGTTCACCATCATCTCAAATCAAGGCATAAGTGAGGTGTTGTCAGATCTCAAAGCTTTCCTGGAATTTGGATAGTTGAAGCGTAATTTTGAGTCTCAAATTCCTGACATAAATATGTTGTAAGATCTCCTAATTGTTCCTTAGAGATTGAATCAAATGGTCTATCGAATCAATCAAGGCTTCCCATTATGTCCCTCGGCTACGAAGTTGCTCAGGACTTCAGGATATTTTTGGATGACCTGGAGTGGAATAATTGTTGAATGCAGTATTCAATATGGATCTATGGTTCAAAATGGGATGGAACCATTTAAAAAATAATAATCTTGTAGACCCTAAATATCAGTACTACTCATGCCTTTCTTAAATTACATGGAATGGAAACAATAGTTGAAGAAGTATTCAATTTAGTTTCTATGGATCAAAACGGGTAAGTGAGTAAGTTTTTTTAAAGAGATAATAGTCTTTTTGGTTACGCAAGACCGTAAAGCTTATATTTCAGGGATGATGATATTCATGGATGATCTGCAATGGAAAAATAGTTGAAGCTGTGCATTCACTTTTGTTCTATGAATCAGAAAGAACGGCATGGTCCATATGAATTGCCGAATTTAGCCACAATCAAATTGCTAGACCCATCCCTACAAACATTTTAGTTTTTATGCCTGATTTCCACCTGGAAGTCAAGGCAGAGCAAATAATGTATTTCTAAGTGACCTGAGGAGCTAAAAATGTTCCTTGGGATGATTGTCTGACTTTGTGCTGCTCAGAAGTTGTTACTGGGGTTGCTAGACATCATGAAGGCCTTTGTTGATCCTTAAGCTTCAGGACGACGGGAGATTCAAAAACAAACTGTATATACCTGGAATTGAAACGCAAGTGGAAAGACAACAATACCCTGAAAACATAATTGAAGTTGATACCATTTACGACACATGGGGACATCAACAGTGGAAGCCTTGGTTGATCCGGCGACCATTCAAACTCCTGACAATTTGGAGATCTCATAACATCTTATATGCCTCGATTTGAGACGCAAGTGAAAGTAAAATGCTCGGAGGACATAATTACTGATGATTCCGTATGTTAAGTGACATCATGGAAGTTCCTTGGTTGATAATGTGGCAGATCATTTGATTCTAAACTTGTAACGTTTACTGCTTTAGTTGTTAAGTTAATTAATTATTCGTAAATCGAAGATATTATAAGAATAAAATAATAACTTTAAATAAAAAGCTAGTGTTGATAAAATCGAGCTATCTTCTGTGCTCAACTCGCGTACATGGAACATGCGTTATGTGCCTGCTTTTATAGTATGGCGCTAAATTAAAATAAGCGGTTTAAATTCGCCATGCTTCTCGGCACCATGCAAACCATTTGCCGCGATTTTCAAATAATGCATTCTCCTGAAGAATAGTTACGAGAGTGGCCCTTTAAGATACTTGGAATAGGGGCTCCAAATTTGAAAAGAGGCACAGTTTCTTTATGAAGTTATTTCATCCGCTCGATCATTTCGCGAGAAGATCGGCTGGAAAGCAGAAGTACGCGATTGGGGAGATACTTTACGTTTTGAGAATATTTCTCCTTGTGATCAGTACACTTTAAAGCGGACTGAGGTCCGGGTTGTATCGCAAATTCTGCTTGAATGTTTTTATTAGTCCCACATTACGAAAAAAGCGTGCTGCGCTTTTTTCTGTACGGCTGGAAATTTCGTCGTCTTGTGGCGAGGACCGTCCAAGGTCCCGTCGTGGTGCGAGCCACGAATTCCGTTCGGAGATCATCGAGACCCGTGTGTACCGTGAAGCGCCCGCCCGCGCAGGTAGTTAAACGGAGGGTGTGAAGTCGTTCAAAACCATCGTAGCGAAGAATCTCCCATCGGTCACGTCCATTGCCGAAGGTAAGGTCCCTCTCCGTCATTTTCAGGACCGGTTTTATCCGGAGAGCGCGTGTCGTCCATTGCACGCAGTGAACCCGATCCGAACTCAGAAATGAGCAGAGGTTATCGCTGATCCCTGCTCGGTGGAACGGAAAAGGTACGCGAAGCCTGGTCGCTTTGGGTACGTGTGCCTCTATCCGTGGGTGAGGATCGCCCTGGGACATTATCGGTACTTTTACGCCGCCATTGTTCTCGCGGAACAAAACGGAAGCTTCTGCCCAGCCGCCACCACCTCCGCATCTCTAGTTCGGCCATAACACCACTAACGCGGGTCATCTTTACGTTGCGCGCCAAACCGCAAGTGTGGATATCTCCGGTGGCAGCCATCGCATCACCGCCGCTATCGTCAGAGGTTTTCTCGAGCCAGAAGCTGCCAGAGTTCGTCGAGGTCTGCTGGCCTCATCGATCATCAAAAACCTGGTGCAGGTACGTGTTAGAGCTTCAGTTGCTACGGGCCATGTTTGCGTTTTGGCGTTTCCATTTCCGTTGAAAACGTTCAGCATTTAAATTTAAAATATTTTAGGAAGTAAAGTGACAGATGATTTAGTTTAATTACGTTTAACGTCAGTCTCATAAATAAACGACTCTACTAACCTCGGGAGCCAAAAACGCTTCTTGGTTGTATGGAAATCTTTTATGGTCTCTAAGCGTCTTGCGGTGAATGAATGGGAGGAGAGTTAGCTTGCGCTTTGAGATTTTTTTGCCAACTTCGCTTGATGATAACCGTTCTTCGAGTTTTCCTGAGCCAAATTAGTCCTTAAAAGGTCGGGCAACTAAAACGTGACCGGGTGGTCTCTTGTTGAGAGTGGCGCTAAAGTCCGCCGATTAATTCGCTAAAACTCGGTAAACGTGAACGGTTATAAACTCCAGGACGATTTTAAAGAATCCTACTACATCTCATATGTCCGCTTTTGAGACGCAAGAAAGAAAATTACTCGGAGGACATAATTGGGTTGATACCGCAGCTATGGACATCACGGAAGCCTTGGCTGATTCAAGAGACTATTTGATTCAAACCTCAGGGATCGATTTGAGATCTTATTACATCTCATATGTCTGGATTTGAGACGCTAGTGAAAGAAAATTATTTGAAGACATTAATTTTGTTAATACCGCATGTTATGGACATAATGAAAGCTTTGGTCGATCTCTTTTGGCAGACCATTTTGATTCAAACTCCAGGACGATTTGGAGATCTTAATACATCTCATATGTCTGGATTTTGAGACCCAAGTGAAAGAAAAATTACTCGGAGGACATATCACTGTAGAGCCTGCAGCTTGGGACATCGCGAAAGCCTTTGGTGATTCGGTGGACCATTTGATTCAAACTCAGGACAATTTGGAGGATCTTTACTTACATCTTATATATGTCTGGATTTTGACACCTGCAAGCGAAAGAAAAATTACCGGAGGACATAATTGGGTTGATACTCGCAGTTATGGATATCATGTGAAGCTTCCTTGGCGGATTCGGCAGACCATTTGATTCAAACTCCGTGATTAATTTGGGAGATCTTTTACGCATCTTATAAGTGTCTCGATTTGAGACCCATGTGAAAGAAAATCACCGAGGACATAATTGGGTGAGATACTGCAGCTTGGGACATCACTGTGGCAGCCTGGTGGATTCGGCAGACCATTTGATCTGAAAACTCCAGGACGATTTGGAGATCTTATTACATCTTATATGTCTGGATTTGACAATCCAAGCGAAAGAAAAATTACTCTGGAGGACATAATTGGGTAAGATGTCGCAGCTTAGACATCATGAAAGTTCCTTGGTGGATTCGGCAGATCCATTTTGATTCAAAAACCTAGGACGATTTGGAGACTCTTCTTCACATCTTTTATATGTCTGGATTTGAGACCCAAGTGAAAAGAAAAAATTACTCGGAGGACATATAATTGGGTAGATACCGCAGCTTGGGGACATCATGAAAGCTCTTGGTGGATCTTTTCGGTGACCATTTGATTCAAACTCCAGGACGATTTGGAGACCTTATTGTCTTATATGTCTGGATTTGAGACTCCAAGTGAAAGAAAAATTACTCGGAGGGGACATAATTGGGTAGATACTGCAGCTTGGGACATCATGGAAAAGCCTCAGTGATTCAGCAGTGACCATTTGATTCAAACCCCTCAGGACAACTTAGAGACCTGCATCTATCTTTATATGTCTAGATTTACACCCAAAGTGGAAAGAAAATTACTCGGAGGACATAATTGGGTTGATACTGCAGCTATGGACATCATGGAAGCCTTTGGTGGATTCGGTAGACCATTTTGATTCAAAAACTCCAGGACGATTTGGAGATCTTTATTACATCTATATGGTGTCTGGATTTCAAGACCCAAGTACAAGAAAATTACTGGAGGATTATAATTGGGTAGATACTGCAGCTTGGGGACATCATGGAAAGCCTTGGTGGATTCGGCAGGACCATTTTGATTCAAACTCAGGGACGATTTTATATCTTACTGACATCTTATATGCGTCTGGATTTGAGACCCAAGTGGAAAAAGACAAATATTCTTGGAGGACATAATCTGGGTTGATACTGCGGCTGGGGAAATCAAGTGGAAGCTTCTGGCTGATCTTGGCAGACCATTTGGGATCTAAACCCTCAGGACGACGGTTTGAGGATCTTACTATCATCTTTATATGTCTGATTTGAGACCTAAGTGGAAAGAAAAATTACTCGGAGGACATAATTGGGTTGATACCGCCAGCTATGTGACATCATGGAAGCCTCAGTGGATTCTGGCAGACCACTTTACTCCAACTCCAGGACGATTTTGGAGATCTTAACTACATCTTTATATGTCTGGATTTGAGACCTAAGCGAAAGAAAATTACTCGGAGGACAGCATCATAGATACCGCATGGCTAGGGACATCATGAAAGCCTTGGTGGATCTGGAAGACCATTTGATTCAAGCTCCAGGACAATTTTGAGATCTTAAAACAACTCATATGCCTGGAATTGAAACGCAAGTGAAAGACAAATACTGAAACATAATTGTGCTGATACCACGGCATGAGACATCATGGAAGCCTTGGTTGATCCAGCAGACCATTTAATTCAAACTCCTGGACAATTTGGAGATCTTACAACATCTTATATGCCTGGATTTGAGATGCAAGTGAAAGTAAAATACTCGGAGGACATAATTGGGTTGATACCGCAGCTATGAACATCATGGAAGCCTAAGTTGATTCGGCAGACCATTTGATTCAAACCTCAGGACGATTTGGAGATCTTACTACATCTCATATGTCTGGATTTGAGACGCTAGTGAAAGAAAATTATTTGGAGGACATAATTGGGTTAATACCGCAGCTATGGACATCATGGAAGCCTTGGTGGATTCGGCAGACCATTTGATTTAAACTCCAGGACGATTTGGAGATCTTATTACATCTTATATGTCTGGATTTGAGACCCAAGTGAAAGACAAATACTCGGAGGACATAATTGGGTTGATACCGCGGCTGGGGAATTCATGGAAGCCTCGGTTGATTCGGCAGACCTTTTGATTCAAACTCCAGGACGATTTGGAGATCTTACTACATCTTATATGTTTGGATTTGAGACCCAAGTGAAAGACAAATACTCGGAGGACATAATTGGGTTGATACCGCGGCTGAGGACATCATGGAAGCCTTGGTTGATTCGGCAGACCATTTGATTCAAACTCCAGGACGATTTGGAAATCTTACTACATCTCATATGTCTGGATTTGAGACGCAAGTGAAAGAAAATTACTCGGAGGACATAATTGGGTTTATACCGCAGCTTGGGACATCATGGAAGCCTCGGTTGATTCGGCAGACCATTTGATTCAAACTCCAGGACGATTTGGAGATCTTACTACATCTTATATATCTGGATTTGAGACCCAAGTGAAAGACAAATACTCGGAGGACATAATTGGGTTGATACCGCAGCTTGGGACACCATGGAAGCCTTGGTGGATTCGGCAGACCATTTGATTCAAACTCCAGGACGATTTGGAGATCTTACAACATCTCATATGTCTGGATTTGAGAAGTAAGTGAAAGAAAATTATTCGGAGGACATAATTCGGTTGATACCGCAGCTATGGACATCATGGAAGCCTTGGTTGATTCGGCAGACCATTTGATTCAAACTCCAGGACGATTTGAAGATCTTACTACATCTCATATGTCTGGATTTGAGATCCAAGTGAAAGACAAATACTCGGAGGACATAATTGGGTTGATACCGCGGCAGAGGACATCATGGAAGCCTCGGTTGATTCGGCAGACCATTTGATCCAAACTCCAGGACGATTTGGAGATCTTACTACATCTCATATATAGGATTTGAGACGCAAGTGAAAGTAAATACTCGGAGGACATAATTGGGTCATTACCGCAGCTATGGACATCATGGAAGCCTTGGTTGATTCTTCAGACCATTTGATTCAAACTCCAGGAGGATTTGGAGATCTTACTGTATCTCATATGTCTGGATTTGAGACCCAAGTGAAAAGACAAATACTCGGAGGACATAATTGGGTTGATACCGCGGCTTGGGGACATCATGAAAGCCTTGGTTGATTCGGCAGACCATTGGATTCAAACTCAAGGGCAATTTGGAGATCTTAGAATAACTCATATGCCTACATTTGAGACGCAAGTGAAAGACAAATACTCGGAGGACATATTTGGGATGAATCCGCGGCTGAGGAGTCTAGGGAATTCTTGGATGACCAGGAAAGGAACGACTGCTTAAGGCATATTGAGTTTGGTTTAATAGATCATATAGAGCATGAACCATTTAATAAAAGAGATAACAGCCCTTCGGATACGAGGGTACACCTCAAGACCTATATTCCAGGGAATTCTTGTATGACCTGGAACGGAATTTAGTTCAATATATCAAATTGGGCATAAACCATTTTTTACAAGAGATAACAGCTCTTTCGCTTTACGCTTGTGGACCTTAGGTCCTCGGTTACGCGTAGACTCCAGGAAATTCTTGGATGACCTGGAACGGAACAATTGTTGAAGGCAAATGATGTGTATACAAAGCATCTACTTTGTTCTTTGGGTTTCTAAGAGTGCCTTCTCATAGGCTTACTTTTGGATGTCAATAATGTTTCAAATTCTTTTTACGTCACGTGCCGTAAAAAGGGTGCCGTAAAATGAAGTGACGTAAAAAAAACTGCCGTAAAAAGAGGGTTGAGTGTAGTTCTATTTTTTTAGGTCACTTCTGACGAAATCCAATTTTCAAAGTGCTCGCGTTTTCGGGGGCACACCACTTGATACGGAGGCGGTGCACAACTGTCATTTTTGTTGATTTAGCTTTGCTGCTTCGCAGCATGCGTGAAAAAATAAAATGACAGTTGTGCGCATTACTTCCGTATCGAGTGTGCTTCCTGACACTACCAAACTCAATTTCGTCGAAGTGACCTAAAAAATAGAACTACCATAAACACATTCAGCTCTGCAAGAGTCTAATTAAGATAATCCTTCAATTATCCTAATCAATCCTAATTGAGAATAAAGAAGTAATATAGAGATCATAACAAATATAACCACTTTATAAAATTGAAGAATACAATCTTCTTCTTCTTCTTCATCTTATAGGCATTACATCCCCACACTGGGACTGAACTGCCTCGCAGCTTAGTGTTCATTAAACACTTCCACAGTTATTAACTGTGAGGTTTCTAAGCCAAGTCACCATTTTTGCATTCGTATATCATGAGGCTAGCACGATGATACTTTTATGCCCAGAAAATTCGAGACAATTTCCAACCCGAAAATTTGTCTAGACCAGCACCGAGAATCGAACCCAGCCACCCTCAGCATGGTCTTGCTTTGTAGCCACTTGCGTCTCACCACACAGCTAAGGAGGGAGGAGAATACAATGTTCACAATGAATATAATAAGAGGTTCAGAGATTATATCAAGCTATAGAATATAAGAGTAGAAAGTTACTTGCAAAATGTAATTTATTTAAGACAAAAAGAATAGATTGATTGGCAAGAAAACTAAATTATAAAAGACCTATTTGAACGATTTTGTTATCCAACCTCCAGACTGTCGGTGAGAGCGATGATCCAATCTAACTCTAGATCCATTTACGTTAATAAATACTGCTAGTATTGATAGAACGAACAACAATTAATAAGTCAAGAGAGATAATTATGACAATAAACAAACGTTCTATAATAGGTTTTAAAGAGACATGAAAACAA
>NW_026943647.1:0-5000 GCF_024139115.2 Armigeres subalbatus
GCTAGGCCCAAAACAACTTTTCCCCAAGCAAACTCACCGATGAAAAGCCGGTTCCATACTGCCACTGAGCACCACCACAATGGGCGATTCGCTTCCAGTAACCACCATCAGCCCTTTCCAAATCATCAGGGCCGAGGATACAATCATTCCGAAGCTCAGAACCTGGAAGAAAAACTACCGAACCGAAGCGCACGGAGCAACAGTCGAGTCGGGAGAGCATCACCATCATAGGGGCTTTCTTACTCAGAATCTAGCCACACGGCAGCTTACCTGTCGCTTGTCCATCCGTTGGACATCGCTGAGCAACCCGTCGACACCGAGCGATTCGATGACACCCATTTTTGTGCGATTTTCCGAGGTAAATTTGCTTCTCAGCTTAAAAACGATGGCGTGTCCCTTCGAAAGTTGCTTTACAAACTTCGATCGGCAGAAAAGCAACGTAGTTTGACAGTTTTGTGACGTGTCTCGCACGCAAGCATTCAAATTACATTTATTTTACAGTGGGGCTGTTGCACCAACGTGATTGGCATTGGACAACTTGGTCGAATAGCCAAAAGGATAGTACCCGAATAAAAATTTACCGTTCATCTAATCATTTACCCCCTCCCGAGCTCCCTCCCATATTCTGAATCAGCTGTTAAATTTATTTTGGTATTATGCATCTCGAGAAAATATAGATGAAAATATAGAATGCTGGCTGCTTCTCAGGTAATCGCAACAGTCACTAAACACGACAGAGTCAATAAAAATCTTACCCACCGTATGCACTTGTCATGATAAACACTCTCCATGTACTCAGTGACTCCGGTTGCCTCTCACTAATACAATCGAGTACTGCTGTCATTTGGCAAAAAGCACGTGGTTTTGTTTTGAGAGGGAAAATTTTCCCTATCTTTTAACCCGGCGGCTATCTTGACGTCTACCTTCGCAGTCGAGCCTGCGAGAGTAAAGCTATCAGTACACTGTTTGCCATAATGACAAATATTTGTCAAGTCAGCCTGATATCCATGTCGATTTCTGGTCAGTCCGAGGGGTGCGCCACTTCCACGATGAGCCGTAGATGAAGCTTCCTTGGCACAAAGATTTTCGCGATTAGAATGATTTTCTTTGCGATGAAACTTTTCACCTGCGATTAGCGCGATTAATCGCGATAAAAACGCGATAATGATGCGATAAACGTGTTGACAGCACGAAACTGCTCGAAAATTTTGACTGTCAAAAATGATGACATTTCTTGCTGTCCGATATTCGATCAGTATATTTTCACAACAATTTCACTTTTCAATAACAATTTTACTTGAGTTGACGGAGTTTCGGGTCCTTCCGGTGTGTTCTCTGCTGCTTGCCTGCAGTTCCGCGTTTCGTTAGTCCCTTGTTTGGCTCTCTACGGAAAATGCGAGCTTCTGACAGTGTCCATGTTCCGGTGCGTTCTTCCCTGCTCGCCGTAGCGTTCCATTTGGATTTTCGGTTCCATTTGGACAGAAGACCTAAGGTTATGAAAGTGTTTGTGTTCCGGATTTCAATCGTGTGTTAAAGTGTTCTCCACACTGATCACCCGCTTCGGCGTTCCAGTTGGTCACTTGGTTGGGCATCTATGATAGATCTGTGCAGAACCTGTTCGGGCTGTTCAAGAAATTCTACCTAACACGACATCCGACATGGATAATCCGGAGGTAATGATTGTTGATTATGTTTCTCAAATGGATGATAATAAACAGTAATATAACACCGGCAGACTATTTTTTAAAGAATATGGAAATGTACACTCCAGTACCATACCATCCCATTGGAAAGAATTCTAGAGAAGACTGGCTTCGTAAACCCAGCCTTGAAAGACCTCACCGAAAGGCAGATCGAAGCTGATGTTCGTCAGCTGTTGGAACTCGCAAACCTCTCTGTGGGGGACCTACTGCTACGAAAATATTTTAGGAACTTAGGAAATTAATAAACCAATGGAACCGTCTAAGACGAATTAAGTACTGTCCATTTAATTCCACCAGTTAATTTTCGTTATCTTACGATAACGAAAATTAACTGGTGGAATTAAATGGACAGTACTTAATTCGTCTTAGACGGTTTAATACATTCCACTAAACGAGCTTTATATATTTTTCTGAAACCAATGGAACTCAAAATAAACGGAGAGAAAGCGCTACTGTTGAAGATAGCGGAGCCGTAAATAGGAACTGTTCTGATTTTGCTGTAAATTTCTGTTCTGATTTTGCTGCCATTTTTAGAACTTCTTGAAAATCATTTGGGGAATTGCCGGCTTAAATTGGAAAAAAAATGTCCGAGCTCACTTAGCATACTGTTTATTACATGCAATCACGTAAACTACATTGTTAATTTGATAGATCGTTTTTCGCTAATCGTCCGTGTTCGGAAATTCACTCGTACGAGATCCACCGGAACATCTTGACATTGTGACGTTTGTAGCCAGTCCATATCACCGACGATTACGAAGGCGCTTCTGAAGCCGAATTTTCTTATTTCCATGCTGCTGGGGCATTTACCGGCAAAAGCGAGAAGCCGATGCTCAAGGACGTTAATACGTCGGTGTCCTTGCGGGATAAAAATTTACAGTTGTCACCGATGCCACTGAATTTACCTACTCGAAATAAACAAAAAATGTTTGGTTGGTTGCTCTTGGTTACTCTGGTTTGGATCGCAGTTTACGATTCGAGCAATAAACAGTTGCGATAAAGCGCGATGGGGTGCGATTATGCGATTAGTTGCGATAATAAAAGCGATGGCTTTTCGACCAGAATTTTATAAGATCTGGCAGCGATTAAGTGTGCAATGCAAAGTGGCGTCCCCCTCGGGTCAGTCTGGTAGATATCCGGATAAACTTGACAAATATTTGTCATCATGACAAACAGTGTACTGAGGGCTTAAGACCGCCGCGAAAGTCTAGAAAAAGATAAGCGCGTCAATATTGTATTTTTCACGAATGATTAGATTCGCTCGACGAAATTCAAGAGTTGTCAATTTTGTATTCCAAGGCATTTTCGACAACCTTTTCATAGATTACCTTGATTGTCAAGCACGTGGTCGGTTGATAACAATGGGACTGAATGTAAACATCGAAGCACCAGCTGGTTTTGTTGTGTAAACATGATCAGCTGGAGAGCTGAGAACAATGAATAAAATATGTAAACATGAGGGGGGCTTGCGGCAGCTGTCACGATCTTCAAGTGAAATGCGCACGGTAGCCAGCAGCGAAATCGAAAGCGAAATCTGAGTAAGACGAAATTTTTATCATAAGAGTCTAAATGGTTAAAAAAATCGCAATAATAAAAATCGACTTTATTTGGATTGAAATTCGCTGCCATCGTTAGCGGTGAGACACCCCTTGATTGTACAGCAGAACGGGACGAAAGAAGATTCACGAGTCAAGAAAAAGCAGTAAAAACGAGAAGCTTTGCTATATCTGTGAAAAACCGGGACATTTCGCAGCCAAGTGACCTCAAGCCAAGAAGTCTTCGTTAAGGGAAGGCAAACCGAAAGGATTGTATAGCATTTTCGGCATCGGTGATGTGAAGACCAACGAGTGGTATCTGGATTCCGGTGCCACCAGCCATATGGCACGTGCCGATCAATCATTTATTGACGGGATTACCATGGACCACGACGTCGGTACGGCAAATAACGGCAATATGAAGGCGGTAGCTAAGGGAACGGTTACGATGTAAACAAAGCACGGGCGAGTGGAAGTTTCCAACGTGTTGAAAGTGCCTGACCTCGCCACTAATCTGCTATCGGTCAGTACCATTTGCAAACGTGGGCATGTTCACGGCGTTCACAGCGAATAAGTGTGAAGTATGTGACGAAAACGGTGGGATTGTCACCGGAGTAGAAGAAGGTGACCTATACCGAGTCAGCCGGTCAGAGCATTCCTTACTAACGACATTAGTTTGTGGCATAAGCAAATGGGTCATTTGAATGAAGCAAGCTTGAAGGGGCTCAGGCAATTGGCCGACGGGGTTGATTTCAAAAACGAAGCACTCGCCGATTGCGTATCTTGCCTTGAAGGCAAACAGACACGACTACCATTTCCGACTAGTGTTTCAAGAGCAGAAAATTTGTTGGAATTGGTGCACTCCGATCTGTGTGGTCCCGTGGAAGTGCCATCCTTGGGAGGAAGTCGATACTTCGTCACATTCGTGGATGACGCCAGCAGGAAGGTTGTGGTGTTCTTTCTTGAATGCAAAAGTATTAGAAGCGTTCCAGAAATTCAAAAATACTGCTGAAAGACAATCCGGTATGAAGCTAAAGGTTTTGCGTACGGATAATGGCACGGAGTACGTTAACAAGGCTTTCCGTCAAGTTTTGGAGCGAGAAGATATCCGGCATCAAACTTCGTGCTCGTTCACACCCGAGCAGAACAGTGTTGCAGAACGCATGAACCGTACGTTGGTTGAGAATGCGAAACTTGGTAAGGAGTTTTGGGCAGAAGCTGTCTCGACTTCTGCCTATCTGGTCAATCGATGTCCAACACGGTCGTTAGAAAATAAGACGCCGGAGGAGGCGTGGACCAAAAAGAAACCAAACCTTCGGCATCTGAAGATTTTCGGGTCCAGTGTGATGATGCACGTTCCAAAAATAAAGCGGAGGAAGTTTGATCCAAAGTCAAAGAAAGGAATTTTTGTAGGATACTGCGAGAACACCAAAGGATACCGTATCTACGAACCGGCAAGTGGTGAATTCCGAATTAGTCGAGATATGGTTGTTCTTGCTGAGGGTGTGACAAGTTCAAGCGTTAGTGATCATAACGTCAAGCCGGTGGAATTCATCGAGCTGCATTTCGAGGAAATAGTGGTACCTGCTAGTTTAGCTGATGAAGGCGATACTAGGGCTACAGGGTGGCAAGATGAGGCCGCCGCTCTTCCTTCCGATGATGACGACAATCACAGCAATGAAGATGACGATTTCGAAGACGCTACTGATTTAGCAGAAACCGCGCTCCCACCACAAATTGATAAACCAGCTGATGTGCAGCA
>NW_026943648.1:0-16000 GCF_024139115.2 Armigeres subalbatus
ATAATTCATCACACTCACATGGGGAGAGTATCAAAATAATGGTTTAAAAGCTGACACGTCGAATTTTGTTCGCTGATGGAAATCTAGAATAGGGAAAATTATTATTTGCTTTAAACATTCTTTGTTTGAATATTGCTGATTATGGGATTGAAGAAAATATATCCATTGCGCAAATGGGATCAGCTTTCAAATCTTGCAATGTTACAGTCATATTTCCAACCTGTGTTTCTTTGTTTCTGTAGTTCGCCTGTGACTGCCAAAAAGTCACAAAATAACCGCATGACGGCAAATTTTTCGCTCGAACGTTGCACATGGCGAACACTAATGCAATCTAGGACCATTCCTGTTGGGAAGATTTGATACGATTTCTTATTAATTGAAACTGGTACACGTGAATTTGTGCGAAACATTGAATATGTGGCCTGATTGATTTCAAGATCTACAAAAAAATTTCATATTATAATCTCAATAATTATTGAGTTTCAATGATATTTATGGAACATCTTTGTATGACACTCAAAGACATTTTTAAAAACTACTTTTAGATGCGGAGAGCTCTTTAAATATACTATTTGGCCAAAGATATCACCTGATTTCATCAACAGTTCTTGTCAATATGTAGTTTAGAAAAAGCTACAGAGTATGTTAGTTTGTGCTTCATTTAGTAAATAAGACACATATAAACGGCGAACAACAAATTATTTTTGTACTTGTAAACAGAACAACGCACAAAAGCCATACCAAAGATTAAACAGCAACTTTTCCAACACCCCCTTGTCGTGTTTTTTTTCTAAAACATTTCCAATCTCCCAAACATAAGCGGGCCGGCGTTCATCTGCTCTTATGCTTGTGTCCTCTTCGTTTACGGAAAAGTGCTTTGCTCTTTAAGCCCATCATCTCTCAACAGCCCTCGAGACGAGTGTCGCTGTTCATGATCTTGGCATGTCGTCGGGTGGTCTGCAGACTCTGCTCGACTCCAAAGTAGCGAAGTGCACTGCGCTAAAATTGGTCTGGGCACATATTCTGCAACACAACAGCGATGACAGCACCAGCAAATAGCACACCTGCCGAGAAAAAAATGGGTTCTAACGGTGCAATGAACTTTGAGAAGCACATTTTTGTCTTATTCTAATCACGCTGGCTGGTAGACAACACGGCAGACGATTGCATTTCCACCCTCAGTTCAAACATGCAGCTGCTAAATAATTAACCTTGCTCCTTTCATACTTTCAGCGTCTCGACGACAAGTCTGTCTTTAGTCGTCGCCGTTTTGACTGAAGCAATATCCGTATGTGGATGCTGTCGCGGTTGTCGTGTGAAATGCATTGAATATGGACCGATGGGCGGTAATGGGTTTCTCTGTAGTGAAAGAAACAAGTGTCTGAACAATTTTTGGAATAAAATTCTGTGTTTCTTTGTCTTTTTTGTATTTCAAGATAAAATTTTCAAAACGACTTATCTGCTTTCGTAAACAAAGATTCAAACGACGATTTGACGAATCTGATAGCTCTCCCACGCAAACCAACACCATCAACAGGTAGCGGAGGCCTTTATCTAACTATTGATGGTGTTAGTTTGCGTGGGAGAGCAATCAGATTCGTCAAATCGTCGTTTGAATCTTTGTTTACAAAAGCAGATAAGTCGTTTTGAAAATTTTGTCTTGATTTTTTGCATTCTTTGTTTTTTCTTCTTTGTCATAACACAGAAGTTTTGGACCGGTACTGCCCGAGAAATTATGGTTGACATTCAAATTAAAACAGCCAACTAAATTTGTTTTCCACCAAGGGTATTTTCTCCAGTTCTTCAACTCATGGCTTCTCAAACAAAATAGTTTTCAATATTTTGTGCTCTATCAGATTGAAGGATTTTGACAAAAAGAATCGAGGTAATTCATGCCTTATTTGTCTGTCTCCTAAAAATAAATGGGTACGCGAGATAATAAACGGAACACTCCCCTTATTAGCGTTCTGTAGAAAATAAATCCGTAAAAGTTTAGGTTCTTGTTCATGGCTTGGTTCCACCGCTCGTAAATCAAAATGAAATATTGACCAATGTTATGCTGGCAGCAGTCAATAAGCCTCCGCTTGTCGTTACAACTTTTGGCGATTGGTTTGAGTTTGCTTGTGGCAGCTTCACAGTTGATTTGTTGTCGAAAAGAGGATATTAGTATAATTTGGCCCCTGCACTATGAACGAAAGTGAAAGAAGGAAATCGAGTCTGAAAACGATGCAAAGCGTGCAAATAAACCAAATGAACGATTTATTCAAACCTTGGCGTTTCCAGAAGCATTCGATCCATTTCAAGTGAAGCGATAACGATTCAGGCAGCTTTGTCACAAGTTCTAGCTTCATGCTTCGTTAGTAGCAAAATCTTTGATGAAATAATTTTCCGACCTTGAGATATTGATATTTACGTAATTAGAGACAATATCTCATGTTCAAAGGCGCTTGAGCAATATTTCCGCGTTTAGGTGACAAACGTAATATAAAAGAAAAGAACAAGCTTTTAACACGATATCAATGATTTGTTCTCCAGTAACATAATCTAAGGGGCCTCCAGCCAGCCTTGCAAGCAGTGATTGCCAATTCCTGAAGATTGTTATTTTGTTTTATTTCTTCTTCTTTTCTAGAATCATCTTCAGGCGACCGTTTCTTAAAAAATAATTTGCACAGATACAAATTTCCATTTCCATTTGATACAAAAATATTCATGTTTATTCACAAACTGATAATATGTTTGAATCAAACATAACATATCCTGTAACAGTTCTCAGAACTAGCAGATATGCAAATATATGTATTTTTCCTGACGGTTTAGTTGCGCTAAAATCTCTGAAATCAGTGACTTGCTCATCAAGATTAGTTTGAGAATGCATTCAATCACTCCAACAGGTGGCTCAAAATAATATATTGAATTTATTTTGGGTTCCTGGGCACTGTGGAATTGAAGGTAATGAAAAAGCTGACTTGTTAGCAAGCAAAGGATCTTCCAAACTATTTATAGGTCCAGTCCAGAACCATTCTGTACTTCGGAATGTACTCTTGAAATGGAACTAAAGAACTGGGAAAAACTGAAAATAAATAAAATCTGGAATAATACAAGGACAGCACGACAATCAAGGAGATTCATAACTCGTAGAAAGGTTTTGAGCGTATAAAAAAAAAATAAGGGTTTTATTGAACCCTGTTTGGATAACTTTTCATAACAAGGTGTGGGGTTTGAGTAAAAAGCCTTCAGCGTGTGTTAATAGATTCACAAACCGGCGTGTCAAACGGCGAGCAGCAAGCCATGATTTGGCCCTTCTAGTCAGACATTCGGCGGCGGGCACACGCATCCACGGTAAATCGTTGTCACAACTTAGTTCCGGCCATTTAGGGTCACACATTTTGGCGATCCTGCTAGTCTATTTTTTGGATCCTGTAGCTGATTTCATGAGGTGAGTTGAATTCAAGTGGTTAAATTGTGACGAGTAATATATTTCAGTTTGCTAAATCACAAGACGCATCTCGATGAACGTCGGAATATGGTTTGTGGTTTGCAACATAACAAGACGCGTCTCGAAGACCGTCAGAAAATGGTTTGTGGTTTGCTAAATCACAAGACGCGCTTCGAAGACCGTCGGAAAATCTTGCTTAACTTTTCAAAAGGACCTAAGTAAAATTTTTTTCATTAATTAATTTGAATAGCGCAATCAACAGAACAACATGAAAGCTTTTGATTGCAGTATTAAAATTAATTCATGAAAAAATGTTACTTAGGTACTTTTGAAAAGTTAAGCGAGAAATGGTTTGTGGTTTGCTAAATCGCAAGACGCGTCTCGAAGACCGTCGGAAAATGGTTTGTGTTTTGCTAAATCACAAGACGCGCTTCGAAGCCCATCGGAATATGGTTTGTGGTTTGCAACATAACAAGACGCGTCTCGAAGACCGTCGGAAAATGGTTTGTGGTTTGCTAAATCACAAGACGCGCTTCGAAGATCGTCGGAAAATGGTTTGTGGTTTGCTAAATCACAAGACGCGTCTCGAAGACCGTCGGAAATGGTTTGGGTTTGCTAAATCGCAAGACGCGTCTCGAAGACCGTTGGAAAATGGTTTGTGGTTTGCTAAATCACAAGACGCATCTCGATGAACGTCGGAAAATGGTTTGTGGTTTGCAACATAACAAGACGCGTCTCGAAGACCGTCGGAAAATGGTTTGTGGTTTGCTAAATCACAAGACGCGCTTCGAAGCCCGTCGGAAAATGGTTTGTGGTTTGTTAAATCTCAAGACGCGTCTCGAAGCCCGTCGGAATATGGTTTGTGGTTTGCAACATAACAAGACGCGTCTCGAAGACCGTCGGAAAATGGATTGGATTTGCTAAATCCCATGACGCGTCTCGAAGACCGTCGGAAAATGGATTGGGTTTGCTAAATCCCATGACGCGTCTCGAAGACCGTCGGAAAATGGTTTGTGGTGGCGCGTCTGAAAGACCGCTGGAAAAATGGTTTGTGGTTTGAAGAACATCAAAGCCTCGCATGGAAAACCGTAAGAAATTGGTTTGTAGTTTGCAAAATTACAATGCACGTCTGGAAGATCAGTGGAAATGGTTTGTGGCTTAGAAAACTATAAGGCGTCTCTGAAAGGTGGCCGAAAAATGTATTGAAGTTTGTGAAACTACAAGGTGCGTCTGGAAAACCAACGGAATCTAGAAAATTGCAAAATCCTGCGAGTATTGATTTTGATTAAAACAAATTAAGATTTCATGAAGCCACTTGGGGACGTACATGAGACTACCAGTTGAGCAATGATATAACGAAATTTGAGAGAAATGGAGAAATATTCAATGCTGTACTGTTCGAAACTGTTCGGAAAGCCAAATATATTATCTAGAAACTTATCTTGGAATGTACTGACTTAGTAGCCATAGTGGGATTACATATAAGAACAGATATCTTGGAATTATAAAAATGAATAAGGTTGCCGGATTTTACAAAGCTCATCCCTGGAGACTGTCTCCCCCGTTTTTGTGTCTGCTCCGTTGGAGCAGTCACCCCCGACGTACCCGCAAATACTTGAGCCTCAGTCTGGGTAGACTTTGGCACCATCGTCCTCGCTGGCACGCCGTCGGTCGATTCGACCTTGCCCGAGTCCGCGAATCCTTGGGCCTCAGTCTGGGTAGACCTCGACTCCACGGATTTCACGGGTTTACACTTGGCCGTCCCGACCGCCCTCTTCAGCTTGGCGTCCAACATCGACTTTCGAAGTTTCAGCAAGCTCCTCTTGAGGTCCTTACTGATATTATGCTTCGATGACGCAAAGTCGATGATGGCGTCCAGCTGTTCCGTCGCCACCTCTAAGGCCGAAAGCCCATCGCGTTTGCGGTTCATCGTCCCCATAAGCCATGGGCCGTCCATAACCTCTACCGGTGTAGCCGGGGAGAAGGTTAAGTGACCAACGCTGGCGCTGCGCACCGAGCTGCCGACTATTGCCTCTGAACTCCTAGGCGGAGACCTGAACAACCCACCTCTTGCGAAGTCCGTTTGTATGTGTGTGTATGTATGTGCACAAAAGCTAAGTAAAACATTAGACAACTTTTCATATAGTAACCCTTCACCGATTTTCTCGCAACAAGTTGCATTTGAAAGGTGGTAAGGCCTTGTAGATCACTATTGAATTTTGTGACGAACGGCCGTTTCGTTCAAAAGTTATCAGAAAAATGGTTTATTGAGACCTCGATTGAACCATATAAGGTTGGTGTCTTGGCTTAATGCTAGAAAGGCATTATCACTTTTCGGTGAATTAAGTTGGTTTTTTAGAAAGAAATGTCATTGTATTTGACAAACAATTTGACAATTTGGCTTCGTAAATTTGTTGTTCTCTAATCATCCAACCAAAGTTTTATCTTTCGCGACCCTGATATTAAAACCATGATGTTGAGTCAAGTTTATTTTGGTGTGCAGTTTTCAATGGAGTTAACCGGTTGCTCAATTGCAACCGAAGTTCACCTTCGTCTCATTTAAATAACCCAGGAGAAAAACAACCATTGAATCCTATGCTTGAAGATTTTTCTTTTGCGTTTTCAATGAGAGAAGAAGGGAAATGTGGGGTCTGAGTAAAATGCCTTCAGCGTGTGTTAATAGATTCACACATCAGCGTGTCAAACGTAGAGTGGTCTAACCGGTAATACCGGTATATACCGGAATATACCGGTATTAGAGACAGAAAATAACGGTATTTTCGGTATTACAAATTTGTCCTGTTAGTATAAAAAAACTCGAATAACTAAACACTCACTGTGCAACATACACTTACAACAATGCGCACGAATGAACTTTTGCGAAAGTCAGCATCATTAACGACGTTCACGCTACAGCAATAATTGATCATTATCTCATTAATCATACGTGTTGCTTCATTCTCATAGTCATTTGTCAAACTGTCAACGACTTTTATCTTCAATGAACATTGCTTTCATCGTTGATAATTTTCAGATCTTCAGATCAGACCTATGGAAAATGATTTCCTTCAAAATAATGTTTATTCTGAACTCGGAGAATAACTTGTATTGGAGGCTGATACCAAGACACGCTGGAATAGCATGTTATCTACGCCTCAACGGTTCTATGAGTTGAAGGGCCTGTTCAAAAAGCTCTGATCAATTTGAAGCTTCAATCAAAATTCAACTTGAGTGAAGATGATTTGTGAACGGTAGGTGAAATAATTCAAGCCCTCGAACCTGTTGAAGCTGCTGTGAAACTACTCTGCCGTGAGTTCTGCACTCTTCATGAAGCCGACGTGGCGCTCCAATTTATATTGGAGCAGTTATCAAAACAAGCCACAGAAATTGCCGCCAACTTATTCGATGCTTTCAAAGAACGAATCCAAGGGAGACGATCAGAATACGCCGATCTTTTTGCTTTTCTGATTAATGCTGCCGTAAGACAATTGATCAGAAATAATTTTGGCATTTTCTTTAAGAAATAGAGAGCAACTTTGATTAAACCCTACGTTGACGCCAGAATCGTTGACACTGATTTGCGACGCTCTTGGAACCAATCATCCAACTTCGGTTGAACCAGAGATGGCATTCTCAGCAATTGAACATTCCCGTTCAAATACAATGCGAATTGGATGATGAATCCCTCAGTGTGTTATGTCTACTTAAGTTACACTTTGCTCAGCTCAACAAGCAATGATTTTGACCAATTGAAGTTTGTCAATAAATATTGTTTTTTACTCAAAAGTTCAAATCAAAAGTTTTTTCTTATTTTTGAAATTTTCACAAATACCGGTATTACGGGTATTGACTCCACCAAATACCGAATACCGGTATTTTTCAAAAATGACCAATACCGGCCACCCTAGTTAAATGGCGAGCAGCAAGCCATGACTTTGCCCCTTCTAGTCAGACCTTCGGCGGCCGGGACACGCATCCACGGAGAGTCGCTGTCACAACATAGTTTCGGCCATTTAGGGTCACACACAAGGCAATAAACTTCATTCGTTTAATTATACCTTACTGGGATAATAATCATAGTCAGTAAGTTGAAATCACTCTTCAATAGTATTTTAAGCTGTCTGACTTATACTGTATATTAAAACACAATAGATCAAATATCTGGTCGCAGTGGATATTGTACCGGACAGAAAAAAATATAAATAGTGCACGAGAAATGCCAACGTTAGAAAAAGCGCGAAGTGAGTAGTGAGACATCTCACTACTCACATCGCGCATTTCATTTTTTACAGTGAGCAGAAATGAGAAGTCCGAAGGGTGGTCCCAAAACGCGCACTTTATTCAGGTCAGGATTTGAGCGAGACACTGACACCATAATGTTCTGGTAAGGCAAAGTCTTGACGGAACGTAACGAAAACGGAAAAGAGTCGTTTGGCCGAAACCCATTCGGCTGAAATCCATTCGACCAAAAGCCATTTGGCAGAACAAACCATTAGGCTGAAACCTATCTGTCCGAAAGGGTCATTTGGCCAAAAGGATCGTTTGTCCGTAAGGGTCGTTTGGCCGAAAGGGCCATTTGGCCGATAGGGTCGTATGGCCGAAAGGATCATCAGGCCGAAAGGGTCATCAGGCCGAAAGGGTCGTTTGGCCGAAAGGGTCGTTTGGCCGAAAGGATCATTTGGTCGTAAGGATCGTTTGGCCGAAAGGGTCATTTAGCCGAAAGGGTCGTATCAACAATCAATGTGAAACTGGCGATTTTTAATGGTTCCAGTTTCATAGACTATGAACGACCCACGGTCCCCAGAAATGTCATCAGTAGGCAGTACGTAATTTATTGAAAGTCCCTTTCAAATCGGTTTTAGTACAGTTACCATGGTTGTCTCATGGGTTGTTTTTTTCAATTAACAATCGGCCAAAACAAAAAAAAATCAAGACGATGCACAATGGGGAAATTCGATTTCAAAGGTGGAAAAAATTGATAACTTTCTTCACGAACAACTTACAGAAGAGATCAAGAGCTTATTCGAAAGGGAATTTTGCATAGAATTCAGTGAGTGCTGTTTCATGGACGTGGAACGCTTCTGTGTGTAGTTATTGAGCTCGTTTTGCCCTAATGCCCCATATATCGCGAGTTTCCAAACTATTTGTCATTTTATCTTTAAGACATTGTTCTGAAATTGTGTTTATCTCTTCACTGTGGATCCACAGAAGGGCACTCAATATATTTTGTTGGTAAAAGTTGGAAATTTAAGGGATTTTGGGGTCAAATAAGCATCAAAGTGCATTTTATGTGCAATTTCCATGTATTGTGTAAAAATAGTAATATTTACAGCTAAGTGTTGATATTATTGTCTCAAAGTGTTGTACAGTTATTGATAAATATTTGCCGAACAAAAATTAATGAAATAAATCCTTTCACAAATGTTTTATTTGGTTATTTATTAAGTAAAAACGATTTTAAAAACTTTTGAATAGCACCGATGCCAAACATTTCCAAACCATACCCGATAGCACAACTAGACAAGAATAGTCATATGTTATGAGTCTTGATGTGATCATAGATAGGAGGTGATGGGAGATACTCTTTTTTCTTACCTTTTTGCCCAAATTCCCCTATGAAATAATATAGCTCAATGATTTTGAGTAAGGAAATGATGTAGTAATGTTAATTTAATTGATATTTTCCTATGATATAATGAAAATAATAAATAATCAGATAAGTCATTAAAAATATTGAATTATAGGGGATTTAGGGGTCATACAGCTCATTTAATGTAACTTTTCATACAAAATAGGATAACTTTTCTCACGAGCGACTCACAGATAAGGTTAAGGGCTTATTCGAAAGCGAATTTTCCAAGAAATTCAGTGAGTGATGTTTTATAGACATAAAACACTTCTGTATGTAGTTATTGAGCTGGTTGTGCCCCAATGTCCCATACATTACAGTTTATCATATTTTGATGCTTTTATCTTTCAAAAATTACACTAAAATTCTGTTTTCCTCTTCATTGTAGATCCATACATAGCACTATACATATTTTGTTGGAAAAAATTGGACATTTAAGGGATTTTGGGGTCAAATAATCATCATGTGAATTTTTCATGTATTCTGTAAAAAATAATACCACCCAAGAAATCATCATTTAGGGTTAATATGCGGTGATTTAAAAACGTTGTTTGTGTCTTTATTAAGGAGACTTTCAGCCCGAGGCTGGCTCGTCTCCGAGCACTGTTAAGCATTGGTGTAGCGCTACATATGGTCAATTTTGGCGAAATCTACAGCCTTTTGATTATTCAGATATTTACAGATAATAGTTGATATTAATGTCAAAAATTTTTTTAACAGAAAATGAAACAAAAAAAAACAAAGAAAAAAAAAACAAATGTCCATATATTACATTAAAATGGATTTTTAAGGCATTTTGGGACAAATAAGTGAAAAAAAATCATTAAATATGTATTTAAAAAAAAAGGTTCTGAGCCCTGAACCCTTGGATTTTTTTTCTATGCAGTCTACGAATATTTATTATTATTTTTATTTTTTAATTTTTTTTTTATTTTTTTATAGTATCATTGACAAATTATAACTGAATCAATGTTACTCCATCATTTCTTAATTCAGAATCATTGAGCTATATTATTTCATAAGGGGGTGAAACGTCATGAGAAAAGAATATTTCCTATCTATTCCTATCTATTACCACATCGACTAATATATTTTCTCTTGTTGTGCAAACGAGTATGGTTTGGGAATGATTAGTAATTGTTTCGCAAACATTTATGTAGATCATTTTGTAGAACATTTTGGGAGAATAATAATATTTTTTATACTGTTTACAGAATACATGAAACATTTACATAAAGTGCAATTTAATACTTATTTGACCCCAAAATCCCTTAAATTTCCAACTTTTACCAACAAATCATGTATAGTGCTTTTCTATGGATCTATAATGAAGAGGAGAACACATCTTCAGTACAATACTTGGAAGATAAAAGCATCAAAATATGATAAACTGTAATGTATGGGACATTGGGGCAAAACCAGCTCAATAACTACATACAGAAGTGTCTTATGTCTATAAAACATCACTCACTGAATTTCTTGGAAAATTCGCTTTCGAATAAGCCCTTAACCTTATCTGTAAGTCGCTCGTGAGAAAAGTTATGCTATTTTGTATGAAAAGTTACATTAAATGAGCTGTATGACCCCTAAATCCCCTATAATTCAATATTTTTAATGACTTATCTGATTATTTATTATTTTCATTATATCATAGGAAAATATCAATTAAATTAACATTACTACATCATTTCCTTACTCAAAATCATTGAGCTATATTATTTCATAGGGGAATTTGGGCAAAAAGGTAAGAAAAAAGAGTATCTCCCATCACCTCCTATCTATGATCACATCAAGACTCATAACATATGACTATTCTTGTCTAGTTGTGCTATCGGGTATGGTTTGGAAATGTTTGGCATCGGTGCTATTCAAAAGGTTTTAAAAATCGTTTTTACTTAATAAATAACCAAATAAAACATTTCTGAAAGGATTTATTTCATTAATTTTTGTTCGGCAAACATTTGTCAATATCTGTTCAACACTTTGAGACAATAATATCAACACTTATCTGTAAATATTACTATTTTTTACACAATACATGAAAATTGCACATAAAATGCACTTTGATGCTTATTTGACCCCAAAATCCCTTAAATTTCCAACTTTTACCAACAAAATATATTGAGTGCCCTTCTGTGGATCCACAGTGAAGAGATAAACACAATTTCAGAACAATGTCTTAAACATAAAATGACAAATAGTTTGGAAACTCGCGATATATGATGCATTAGGGCAAAACGAGCTCAATAACTACATACAGAAGCGTTCCACGTCCATGAAACAGCACTCACTGAATTCTATGCAAAATTCCCTTTCGAATAAGCTCTTGATCTCTTCTGTAAGTTGTTCGTGAAGAAAGTTATCAATTTTTTCCACCTTTGAAATCGAATTTCCCCATTGTGCGATGCCTGGAAATCGTTGCCGGATTTATTTATTGAAACATATCTTTAAAATTGATCATTGTGTGAATCTATTAATTAATTTAATTTACAGTCTTGCAGGTGGACATTAACTCTCCAAATATTTATTTTTCTCTAGACGAAAACTTGGAAGCTTCAAACGAACAAAAAGAGAGCCTTTGTTGAATAAAATGGGAAGGAAATTCAAGTTTGCCGGCTCTTAATGTGCGCGAGACTAAGATTGTGATCAATTCAATGGCACACACTTTCTTCTTACCTTCCCATAATAAACTTTATGGAGTCCTTACAAAGGCAATGCTGTTATACAACCGCCCTACCCAAGTAACCTAAAGTTCCTTTAAAAATACGTTTTTCGCTTAAGCAGCTCAGTGAAACTGATTAAGCGAAAAACGTACTCTTGGAACTTTTGGTTACCTGGGTAGGTTCATAGTTCAACTATGTTGACCGCCTGAGACGTCACGGAGAAGTATAAGTCAATGAGGGATAACGCTCTTCAATTTACGACCAGGTTGTCGACAACGATTGACCGCGTGGAATAAGCCATCCGAACTCACCAGAAGAAAGCGTCCCAGTCTAATTTGTGATTGCGATTGAGATTTTCAATATTTATTAGACTTGTCGTTTTATAACGTGTGTGTATTGGAGCTGACGCCGAAACGTATTTGGTTCCAAGATATGTCACGGTAGATGTTGATTCCAAACAGCGGATATTGCAGGGCGCCTTTTCCGGTACTTGATGATATTCCGGACTCTCGGGTCAAGAGGGCCGCGATGCGATTGTCCGATGATTTGAGTGGCTCTGTAGATTCAGGCTAATGCTAACGGATAGAAGCTTCTTCTGACTCTCATTAGGCAGTTAACCTTGCAGATAACACTGTTGAATGCTAACAACGTGATTAGTTGGTGGGTACAAAAATGAGGTTAGAAGGTTACTAGAGGGAAATTAATGTTTGTGTCCCTACCGGACTCGTTCATTCGATACCAAATCGAATTACGTGTAGCGAAGCTTTAACTCTTTAAGTGTTAAACAAGTTTCAGTACACTTAACAAACAAACTTCTGCTCCTTGCAATAGGAAAAGTTTCGGTTAAAGAGTAAAATTGGAGGAAAAGACATGAAGCAAATCTTACTTTCTGCGACCCTAGTAGTTTTTTGTACTACGTTAAACTCACACCTCCTTCTATTTGTGGCAGTATACTATTATACATATGGCAATCTGTTTTGCTATTTGGCAGAGTATCGGCCAGTTGTTGTTGCGAAGCGATTTGACTGTTGTAAGCAAAGTTATGAATGAAACAAAAATGCTCATTATTGATATTGATGTTATTCTTTCACGTGTTAAATTGAATTTACCACGATTCAGTATTTCTCTAATAACTTATCTTGCAAGCATAGAATCGTTTCGCAACAAAGACGACCAGTTTCATTGCAAAATTTTCTATATTGGCAACATATTTATATGTTTTTAGAGCCTAATGAGCAACGTTGCGGAACGGTTTTCCACAAAAGTGACTGTTTTCATATAGATTTTCATACAAACTTGAAACTGCGCGTGCTCAGTCTAGTTACATCCAAATTAGCTAAAAATTTAGGAGGATTGATAAAACATCAAATGTCATCGTTTAAGCATAGGGGAGCGAAAAAGTCAAAATTTGAATCACTCTAATACACACATCTGAGTGGAGTTTGAATAGCTCCGTTTCCCACATAAAACTAGTCTACGTAAAGACCATAGAAGAATAGGTAATAGAGTTAGGAGTAAGAAAGTTCTATTTCAAAAATCTATAAATGATATTTCAAGAATTTTTGTGTGTAATTTCCGAAGAACATATATAAAGACAATTCGGAAACAAGGTGGTTGTTCATTTGAGACGACGATTCAAAACAAATTAGACATCGATTGCTTCAGACTAGGATTTCAAGTTTAAACAACTACGTAATCAGCGAAGCGTTACGAGATCAGTTCACCAGTGGTGGGATTTCCAGAAATAAGTGGCCAAGTTGTGAACAGAAAAGCACTCGTCACTCCCGAAAACATCCCGAGAAGAATTAAAGCGAATAAGTTGGTCCTGATCAATGAATTCCGCAATTGAGTTCCGCCCGAACAGGTCATGGTTTTCTCAGTCCAGTCTTGTAAAAGCTTCTGCTGGATTTAACTTCGGTAAATATTCCATAATTGGATATTTCCATTAATTGAATCAACTGCTAAAATCGATTAATTTGTTATATAGATTGGCTGTAATTCGTTTTGAAACCACGAAGAATTCAATATGCACTGTGGAAAGTTGCTTATCAGCTTCGAAGATAATCACTGTAGTGGCATACTTTTTTGTCTTTGTCCTTTTGTCCCTATATCATATGGCCAATGATTCAACCTAAAAGAAAGCGAAATTATTAAATGACGAAGCAAATCATAAATTTATCTCCAATCTGTTCCTAAAACACCACCGACATCGACCAAAAATAATAAATAAACAAATGCGACAAATACCCATGACTACGGTAAAAAATTAGAACAAATTTAAATTCAATTTGGATTGCTTAGTTTTACTGGGTACCGATGGGTACCAAAGAGCTTAGTACACAGGAACCATGAAATGAGTACTAATTTGCTCCGACCCCAACATCTTGATAATTATATCTATGGTCGTATGGCCGAAAGGGTTATTAGGCCGAAAGGGTCAGTTGGCCGAAAGGGTCATTTGGCCAAAAGGACCGTTTGGCCGAAAGGGTCATTTGACCGAAAGGGTCATTTGGCCGAAAGGGTAATTTGGCCGAAAGGGTCATTTGGTCGAATAGGTCATTTGAAAAGTGAGAAATTAGGAGTAAGAAGAGAGACGTCTTAATTTTCATTCCTTTTTTTTTCTTTTTTTCTTTTTGTTTTCTTCTTTTTCTCTTTTTTTTTGTTATTTTTCTAATACATGCATTCACTAAGGGTACAAGGAGCTTATCGTGGCAATAGAAGATTGCAACGATTTTTGTCTAAAATTGGAAATTATTTTGTTGGACATTTGTTGCAATGTCTCAATATTAGAAATTCTATGAAGTTTATTGGTACTATACCATGGAGGCAACTTCAGAATCACTTCAAAATTTTATTTTGAATCCTCTGGAGTGCCTTCTTTCTGGTATTGCAGCAACTAGTCCATATTGGCACAGCATACAATATAGCTGGTCTAAAAATTTGTTTGTAAATCAAAAGTTTGTTCTTAAGACAAAGTTTTGATTCTGTTTATAAGTGGATATAGACACTTAATATATTTGTTACATTTGGCTTGAAGGCCTTCAATGTGATTTTTAAAAGTTAATTTTTGGTCCAGCAGAAGTCCTAAATATTTGGCTTTAAGCAATCGGCTTATGTGGGAAAATTATAAGCTGAGTTTTGGAGGTATTCGGGGAAATTTTCCATTTTTGCAAGTAAGTGGAGAAAATATCCAAACTGTTTTGCAATCTACTACAAATGACATGAAGGCTTCGCCCTTTGACTGAAAGGCCCGTGTCATCTGCAAACAAAGATTTTTGACACCCTGGTGGTAAATCAGGTAAGTCAGAAGTAAGAATGTTATACAATATGGGCCCCAGTATGCTGCCTTGGGGGTCACCAGCCCTTACAGGTAATCTATCAGATTTAGAATTCTGATAGTTTACCTGCCGTGAGCGATCTGATAAATAATTTTGGATCAGTTTAATAATGTACAAAGGAAAATTAAAATTCATCAATTTTACAATCAAACCTTCATGCCAAACACTGTCAAATGCTTTCTCTATATTAAGAAGAGCAACTCCAGTCGAATATCCTTCAGATTTGTTGAGTCGAATTAATTTCGTAACTCTTAATAACTGATGAGTGGTTGAATGCCCATGGCGAAAACCAAATTGCTCATCAGCAAAAATAGAATTGTCATTAATATGAACCATCATTCTATTTAAAATAATCTTTTCAAGCAGTTTGCTTATTGCTAATTGAAGAAAGCAACCTAATTGGGCGATAACTAGAAGCCTCAGCTGGATTTTTTGTCCGGCTTCAAAATTGGAACAACTTTGGCGTTTTTTCATTTATCTGGGAAGTATGCCAATTGAGAACATTTGTTAAATAAATTAACCAAAAAGGATAAAGAGCTCTCAGGCAGTTTTTTGTTAAGAATTTTCAATATTCTTATCATTATGCTTATTATGCTTCATTTCATTTATTTAGTTAACATCTAAACAGATAACACTGAATCAACAATTTGACGCCACAATGCATGGTTTGAGGCCGCATCTCTCCATCCTCGGATACTCCCCACGCTCGCCAAGTCGTTTTGCACCTGGTCTGCCCATCTCGCTCGCTGCGCTCCACGCCGTCTCGTACCTGCCGGATCGGAAGCGAACACCATCTTTGCAGGGTTGCTGTCCGGCATTCTTGCAACATGTCCTGCCCATCGTACCCTTCCGGCTTTAGCTACCTTCTGGATACTGGGTTCGCCGTAGAGTTGGGCGAGCTCATGGTTCATTCTTCGCCGCCACACACCGTCTT
>NW_026943649.1:0-26763 GCF_024139115.2 Armigeres subalbatus
CCTACCACTTCTCGTGCTGTTGTACTCCACCGCTCCATGGATCGACTCCCGCCAGATCGTTGATGTTATCGCTAACGCATTGATTTGCACATATCCGTTCGTCGAAGCTTCCCCTGCCGTAATCTGGAAAAAATGACGTAACCGCCATTTTACAACATGCATGTTTTCCATTTTTCTGTTAAAGATCTCGATAGGTAGTACTCGTTAACACCATTTTGGAAAATGGCGTATGCGTCACTTTTTCAGATTACGGCAGTTCTGGCGGTACTCAGCCGATACTCCTTCCGCCTACAATCGCTGGATGGTGTAACGCATCGTTCGCTGTGATCTTACGTTCGATACAGTTGACAACCGTGATCGAATTTTACTGACAACGAGGTAGTGATCAGAGGCAATGTTCGGACCTCTGAATGTCCGCACATCGATAACATCCGAGAAATGGGCGCCTATCCACCAGAACAAAGTCTACCTGGTTGCATGTTTCATCATTTGGTTGGCTCCAGGTGTGCTTTCGGATGTTCTTTCGTGCTAGTGCTAATTTACTAGCCGTAGGCCGTTGTCATTGGTAGCGGAGTGAAGGCTCTCCCTACCGATTATGGGACGGAAAAAGTCCTCTCTACCGATATGAGCGTTAGCGTCTCCGATAAAAAATTTCACGTCATGCTTTGAGCACTCTCCATAGGCTTTATTAAGACATTCATAAAACGTGTCCTTCACGTCGTCGGATTTATCGTTTGTCGGTGCGTAAACGGTGATTTGGCTGTAATTGAAGAATTTGTCCCGTATCCTCAACACACAGATTCTTTCGCTAATGAGTTTCCACCGCATCACTCGCTTCATCTGCTTGTCCATCACTGCGAAACCAACTCCATGCTCTGCTTTTCCGCCGCCGCTGTGATAGATGTTATATTTGCTGTGTTGGTCGTTGGGTCCACGGCTCGGAATTCACGTTCTCGGGATCAGGGCCATCGCGAGTCAGAAGGCTCACTCGTCCAGGTTCATTTAGGGGTCCTGACATTTCCAGGTACCGAGTCTCCAATCATAGTCCTTATTTCGTTTGCCGGGTCAGTTGCCAAAGATAACGTTCAATTTTCCTTCTATCTCCATTTTTCGTGGTATTCTAGAGGCTCCAGTAAGCTACCTTACCGGGGTCGCGTTGCCTACATCGCGCTGGTGGGGCTGCCACCTTAGGTATAGCTGACGCGATACAGCATTTCGTAAATCAGCCGCTGGGTACCAAGGAAGACGTTGTTTGAGCCGCACCTCCTGGTGATCAGACGCTCGAGGCGTACCTTCTCACTCTAGCTGATGTCAGAGGACAGCGGTGCCCAGGCTGCACTACCAGATAAGTACACAACCCTTAGCTGGCGGTCTTTTTGTCATCATTACGACCCGTGGAAGCGTGAGATAGGAACTTGTGGGGACCAGAGCTCTGTTGGGCGCTCCTTCCTTGATGTCAACCCACCATTTTGCAGCCCACCCTGTAAGCCCTATTCCAAAGCCTATTCCAAACCAGCACAAACCATCGGATGACACTCAAATTATGAATCATAATCGACTGAGCGTGCCGGAGCAAAGTCATTTTTGAACCACCTAATTATTAGTGTCGTTGTCGGAGTTTCCATTCGCTCCACGATCAGTTTTTAATCGTTTTTGCAAATATTGCAGTTTATATTAAGTTTTCAGTTCAAGCAAGTCACTGATTTCAAAAGTGATGTTTTTATTTGTATTCTATCAACATTTCGGGCTACTCATGTGCGGAAGTGAGTAAAACTTGATTTTCAATGCCCTTTGAGAAGAAGTGAAGTGCAGTGATAAACCCACTAAATCGCGAGCGGTTATTAAATTGGCACGAAACTGCTGATGTATGATCTAATTCGAGCTGAAATAGTTAGGACTCTTTGGACGGGAAGTGAATAAATATACTGTGAACAGGTTTGTGAATATTAAACTTTTTGTTCGATGCTGTTCGATGCATTCGAATGTTTATGGGAGAAAGTGCAGGAGGTGTGGGGTTGACTCGTGAAAGGTCTGGTGCCATATTGACTGCCATCATGATACTCTTCCAACTATGTCCTTAAGTTGGCTGATTTAGAGCTACAGTATACCCCTGCTGATCTGACAAATGTATGGCCGGACTATCGGGGTTTCTCTCGTTAATCCGACTGTCAAATCCATACAAATGAACCAAAACAAAATCACAGAACAAATTTGAAAACTGACAGCATAATGTGTTTAAATGGGTGTTGATACTTTTTAATCCGGAAAATTCCGAATTAGTGAGATCCGGACTAACGAGTCGTCGGACTAGCGAGGTCCGGATTAGCCGGGGGATACTGTATTTTACCTACTTAGATTAGGGTGTCCCTGAAAAACAGTATTTTTTATTTACTTTTTGCTTTTCGCGTATACTAAGTATACGTAAATGCTATAGGATCACTCCAAAACCGAACTTTTGATAGAAGGCTCGGAGACCCATAGTGTTATATACCAATCAACTCAGCTCGACGAATGGAGGTGATGTCTGTATGTGTGTATGTATGCATGTATGTGTGTGCGTACAAAAAAATGTGAGACACACTTTTTTGTACTATAGCCTTATTGTTTATTTCCCCATTTTCCCCAAAAAAAATTCAAACTCGAATTTTTTTTTTTTTGAAACCGTTGCAATGCATTCAAATGAACGCAAATGAATGTGAATTGATGAAAACAACTAAATATATCTCCCTAAAGTGCAGTTTTGACCTCCCCTATGTGCTTTTCCAGTTATATTTTATAATACATGAAAAAGGCACCATCACCGCTAGGTGGATTTCTCTTGGTTTTTGATTTTGATTTTACGGAAAAGTTGTCTTCGGTTAGTCAACTTTAGAGCTCAAAAAAATGCAACTTTTGATGCATAAATATGCTCAATATTTTTTGCCGATCAAAAGTTTTAATCGTTTTTCTGTCAAAATTACTTTTTTTTTTCAAAAGTTGATATCTCTGATTGGGCAAACAAAAAAATATGTTTAAAAGACTCATATTCTCTATTATGTCAAACAATTTTCATATTCTTATTCTTTATTATGTCAAACAATTGGAGATATGTTATTTTTTTATCTCAAGTTTTGCCAGTTTTACTAATGTTATATTTTTTTCAAATAATTTGATGTAACTCGAGGGGTCTCCAGTAGCCTTGCGAGTAACGGCGTACGATTGCCAATCCGGAGATGGTGAGTTCGATTCCTGGTCTGGTCTAGGATGTTTTCGGGTTGGAAACATTTTCGACACCCTGGGCATAGTGTATCCATTATACTAAGTTGAAAAGCAGGCCAAGTTCTTGTTGGAATGTAGAGTCATTGAAGAAGAAGAAAAAGATGTAACTCGACAAGGGAGAAAGATACAGACAAAGTCTTCAGAAGGTGATATTCGTGAAAAATTAAAAACAAAATAAGCAGATCAAAAATATTGCTTTTTCTTAGAAACACTCCAATCCTAGTAAGTAAAATTGTTCTAAGTAAGTGAGCGTAAGGGCTACAGAAAAAGTTTATATAGCACAGTTAATTGGAAAAACCTGCGCTACAATTTTGTAGAGCATTTTATGTCAATATCTTTAAAAATGCAGGTTTTTTAAAATAGGCCACCCTATTTTTTTCTCTATAACAAGGATCCAAGTATCCAGAATTTTTTTTTCTTAAAAGTATGGTTTTGGCCGAGAATGCATCTTTTCTCGTTAATCTTGTAATAGGGTAGTAATGATAAAACGAACAAAAAGTGTTAAAGCTGTAGATCTTTTTAGCTAAAGCCACCTTCTAAAGACTTTTGGCGCTTTTCAAGACGCGTGTTTTGCTGTAAGAACATCGTCTGTATCTTTTTCCCTTGTCGAGTTATATCAGTTTATTTGAACAAATAAGTCATTAGTAAAATTACTAAAACTTCAGATAATGAAATAACATCACCTATTTTTTGAAAATATGAGTTGCTCTTTCAAATACCGTATAAATATTTTTTTTTGCCCCAATCGAAAATTTCAACTTTAAAAATTTTATTTTGATAGAAAAAAGATTATAACTTTTGATACGCAAAAAATATTGAGCATATTTTTATATCAAAAGATGCATTTTTTGAGCTCTAAAAGCCACCCGAAGACGACTTTCCAAAAAATCGAAAGATTAAAAAAGATTAAAGATACTCTTTTTAAGGGTACCCTAATCTAAGTATGTACAATTTTGCTCTTTTTTTCTTTTTCTTTGTTAAATTAATTTTATTTGCTAATTATCTGATACATGCATTCATCTCTTAGACTAGGTGTTCCGTGTTTTCTGAACACTATCATCCTTATTTGCTATGTTACATTTTTAATTATTAAAACACGCAAAAAAATGTTGCGGTCGAAACTACCATTCCGAGGGTTAATTTAAGAATACGCACCGACGATTTTCAGCAGACAACTGGTAGAATGTTGTTGCATGAACTGAATCAGTGGTGAATTTGTCCGGATAAGTGGTTAATTTAACTGAAAAAGTGTGGTTATTTTAAAAACATGGCGTAGTCTACAAAATAGTAACCGTTACCATGGAATTTTTTCTGTGTACATTTCAATACATTTCAATTGCCTCTGGCAGCTAGGATTTTTCGTCTGGTTGAATTGAACCATGTAGGAATTAAAATTTTTCAACCTTAACTAAACTTAACCTAATTTATACAAAGGGTACAATGATCTAATCGTTGCAAAAGAAGATTCCAACGATTTTTGTCTGAAAATGGAAATTATTTTGTTGGACATTTGTTGCAATGTCTCATTATTAGGAATTCTATGAAGTTCATTGGTACTATACCACGGAGGCAACTTCAGAATCATTTTGAATCCTCTGAAGTGCTTTTGTCTGGTATTGCAGCAACTAATCCATATTGGCACAGCATACAACATAGCTGGCCTAAAAATTGTTTGTAAATCAAAAGTTTGGGTTATTTTAAGAATTTGCACCGACAATTTTCAGCAGATAACAAACCCGTTTGATTTTACCATGCGCGCAGTAAAAATCAACTGTGGCCCATGCGGAATGTTGTCACATGAACAGTGGTGAATTTCTCTGAAACCATGGTAAAATTTACTGAAATTTCATGGTAGTTTTAAAAACAGAGCGTAGTCTACAAAATAGTAGTTTTTACCACGGAATTTTTTTCTGTGTAGATTAACTTCGATTATTAATTATTGGAACGAATAATTTATATGCGGTTTTCGCTGAGTGAAGAGAGTGAGTATTACTTTCAGCTATGTAGTTTTTCTTTTAACCTGCGTTTAATCAGTATAATGAAAAAATAAATTTCCCCATACATACTAATTTACATGCAAACATAAAACGGCTTGTGCTATATCAGTTTTAATCCAAATGAGCTTAAATTTTCGTATGACACTCAGAACATGATACAGAATCTGATGAGCGTTGTGGAGCCAAATCCAATTTTTGAACCACCCTAGTATGTATTTCAATGTGAATTCAGATCTATGTTGTTCTGGGCAATCACGAAGTAGCAACTACTAATTGTATTGTAATATAATATTTGCTTTCTGTGCGACCAAATTCTTCAATAGATTAGTTTGACTACTCTCTTCTCGGTGAAGAAGGTAAAATGATCATCATCAAATTTAGGTTGTTTACATATATAAAATTGTCGGAACGCGTAATGGTCTTTTAATTCGCATTCCATAATAAGAATGTTTCGCATCATCTCCAAAATATGTATAAACAAACAAATTCATTAGGTAAACTTGATTTCGTAGCTTTAATTCCATTTGATTTACAGTGCAACTGCCAAACCAGCCAACACGTGAATGCATCGTCAAGAATAAACCGCTTCCGGGTGGCATTTGGTTCGAGGACGCCCAAATGTTTGCAGTTATCCAAATGCGAAAAGTATGAGGTGCCATTCGATACCACTTGTCGAGAGGTTAACGAACAATTGCTTACATCTCGCACGGTGGTTTTGTGCAATCTGCCAACGATACTACTCACGCAATAAACCGATTAGCCATCAAACCCGATAATTTGCAAATTCAGACACCCGAGATTAATTCGCTTCTAATGGGAGTTAAACATACGCATTAGAGGTTGCTGCATAAGCAGAGACATACGAAGAAGAGCTACGTTTGAGCATTCCGGCATTCGCAGATCATTTTCTTTCTGCATCATTCTCTTCGTGCAGTTGGATAATCGGCGCATTCTTAAGCGAGTGAAGTTTCAAGTAGACTTGAACTCTGCTGTGCTGCACTGTGATCAAAGCGATAGTACAGCTTACTCGAAGGTTTTTTTTTATGAGATCACAAACTAGTAAAGCATGGTTCAAACGCAACCCCTAAGCTTTTTCAATGAAAGCAATGAATCATGATACAGTAATCTTATGTTAGGGCACATTCTAGGCTATTCCCTTTGCATCAGCACATGAGCTGATCTACTTTATTCAACTTTTACCTTCACTCATGGTCAAAGGATCATTTTCCTTTCGAAGAAGTGGGCGCCACAACTTCGGCCGCAATAAAACTACATGCGTTGTTTCTAGACTCCACATGTTTTTCGACAGACATTAAGCTTTTGTATTCTGGGTTGTTTCGAGTCATCGATTTTTGCCGGTTCTTTTACGCCCTATTGTTGGCCTCCCAAACAAAAGCCAAATTGTAAATGATCTTTCGAAAATATAAAATATTTTCCTTTTCTAGCAGTTGGGTCGCTATTGAAACCAGAAGCTGCGCAGCGAATTGATTTTTGATTCCGATCGCTTGACGCTAACAATCCATCAGCCAACATAATGAAGTTCTTTTTGTTGTCTTCAAATTGCGGTCCAATGAGACAGAGACCTAAGAATGCTGAATTTCGAATCCACAGAACCCAAATCTGAAGCTTATCTTCGAGTCTGGTGAAAGAAATATACCACCTGCTAGTAATTTAACAGTTTAAACTCGTTTTGCATCAGACTCTTGCCACGGGGCCAAGCCTTGATGCCCAATTTGTTATCAGAAACAAGCGCATATCCATAAAAGCTTTTCTGTCACCGTCTTAGCACAAAACATATGGCACTGGCATAGGTGTAGAAGAATAAAGTGAGTAAGGGGAAGCGCAAGTTTCAAACCCAAAATCTGTTTACTTTCGATGACAGGCTTAGTAAATTCGTCTCTATAAATTAATATCAAATTTAAAATGCCTTTAGACTTTTTTAACAGCATCCTGGTTAAAAAAAGTACTTTATTTGATGAAAAGCCCTTTTCCAGATTGTTTATTTTTGTGGGGGTGCTATTTTTGCATTAGTATTATTTCTGACCGGAGTATATTGCGCTAATATTTTGATTATATGAAAGTATTTTAAAACAGAAAGAGAATCTTCGATCTGAAGCAAAATCAAAATCAATGCAATCTTACAAGGTGCAAAACTCCTAGCAACGCTAGCGGGCACATGATGCCCGGGAAAACTCCAGAATGGGCTACTTCAGTGAGTGGTGCAAACGTTATCGACAACCGTAATCGTGGATTTGCCGCATTGACCGGTCGGTGTGTTGGCACTTATGTGTGCAATAAAATTTTTATTCGATGCATCATTAATACAAATTTAACACGCATCCGATGCCCCCTGCCGAAGTGCCGATTGCCGCGCCGGAATATGACCAATGCCAAGTCCATTCGCGTGGGATGACAACAAACAAACATTCATACCAGAACTTTTTCTTTCGAAAAGATTGAGTCAATGACTGCCGAAAGCGACGCACTTAAGATTGTTTAATTTAGAGGGGTGCAGATATTTTTTTTTTACATTTTTGATTATTTTGCGGCACAGCTTGTGTACGGATTTTGAAACGGCCGCAATGGCACACGCTTCACTCGGTTGTACTCCTGGGAGTGGTCGGCCATAATCATTAAATTCTGCTGGAATGTTTCGGATTCAGGATCAGTTAATGGTCTCAGCATGGTGGCTGACACTTTGGAGCTTGTGCTTTTAATAATATTGCAGTCATATTTTTCATAACATGGTGTTTTCTTTTAAGCAATGCTACGAATTTTTTGGAATTTAAATTTTACACATTTTTTCATGGGAGAAGCATTCTACATACATACTGTTTTTGGATTGTAATTGAATATTTATTGAACATATGCAAATCTAGTTACTACACCCAAGAGGTCGTGGGCTCAATCCCACATTAGGACATACACGGGAACTTTCTTACGAACGAGCGTGAGGTGATCCAAAGGTGGCGGCAGCACTACGAAGAACACCTAAATGGCGATGTGGCAGACGAAGATGGCAGTATGGTGATGGACCTGGGAGAACGCGCGCAGGACATAATTTTACCGGCTCTGGATATCCAGGAAATCCAGGAGGAGATTGGCCGGCTGAAGAACAACAAAGCACCTGGGGTTGGCCAACTACCAGGAGAGCTGTTTAAACACGGTGGTGAGGCACTGGCTAGAGCGCTGCACTGGGTCATTACCAAGATTTGGGAGGAGGAAGTTTTGCCGCAGGGGTGGATGGAAGGTGTCGTGTGTCCCATCTACAAAAAGGGCGATAAGCTGGATTGCAGCAACTACCGCACAATCACATTGCTGAACGCCGCCTACAAGGTACTCTCCCAAATTTTATGCCGTCGACTAGCACCAATTGCAAGGGAGTACGTGGGGCAGTACCAGGTGGGTTTCATGGGCGAACGATAATAATAAATAATAGCAGCGGACAAGGATGTTATCGATCATTTAGTAATCTGCGTTCACGGTGTCCCGGTAGACCGTTATTTTAAAATAAAAATGTCCATCAAAACCAAGTACAGGGCTCGATTCCTGTGGTAATTCTGCACCTCTGGACCAATTTTTAAAAAAATCCCTAGGCGGAATCCCGATAAATCTTGATTTGAAGTTTTTAATTAAGAAATTTCAAAAGAATCTATATTTTAATTCAATAATATCCCCAAAATACCTTCAAAGCCGTCCAAAAAGTGGTTCAAGTTGTTTTAAACCAGTTTGCATTTGTTGGCCTTATAACAATTATAATTTTTTACAACTGATTAAGCTCACCAAACTGACTTTTTGTTTGGCTTAAAGCCGTTTATCTTCAAGAATGCCCTCTCGTTCAAAACCATTCATGAATTCACGTGCAGGCTGCAGATTCTTTGTTGAATGCCATTCAGATTAAAATTTGTATTTTATTATTTTATTCACAAATGTATTCGAGCATCAAAAGTAAAGATTGGAGTATGGAAAAATTGATGAAAAAAACCAACAGCTTAAAGATTTGTTTAAAGTAGTGTAGTTGTTTAGCATTATATAACAGGTTAGATCTTCGTCAGATGCTGTAACAATTGAATTGACGGAGCATTATCATATTCTGAGATTTCCCCGCCAAAGGATCATCGGACTGGTAATGACTCCAAAGATGGCGGTAAGGAAAAGCTACGATTTCCAAGAGTGAGCTCGGCATATAGAATGAGATCTCGAGAACCAAGGAAAATATCAGGAAAAACGCACAAGAGAAAAAAAAAAATTACAAGCTTTGTGCATATTCTTTTGGGTTTTCGGTTACGACGAAGATAAAATACTTCAATAAAGAAACAAAATGAATCTTTGCTTATCTCCGTCACTACACATCTAGTTCGGAATTGTTAATACGATTTTAAAGTTGCTCGAGAAGCGTCATGTTGAGTAAATTTATGGGTGAACCAAGTACAGATGAGGCATCAACAAATTTCATAGAGCTCACTAGAATCCCGATCTTTCGGATTACGTCATTACTCTGCTTAAACATTACCAAATTTTCTAATTCTTATTTCAATCAGCAGGTTCTGAATGAATTTAAAAAAGTGTACGCAAGATACAGCTCTTTGAAACTCGAGCATGGTTTTGAGGAAGCAATCGATAGCTTTGCTGGCAGCTGGAAAAAGCCGCAGCTTCCATTCACGTCAAAGTACCATATCTTTAATTATCATGTTTCAGAGTTCTGTAGAGGTACCGGAATAGGTTTTGGCTTACATATCAAACATGCGTTCTAGTCGTTGATTAGAACTTTGACGAGATTTGGCAGCAAAGATCGGTTAATAAGTGCTGTGATCGAGTATAACAGCTTCTAACTATTATTATTCTACATGAACTCTGGTCTAACTTCTCTCCATTATTAACCAAATTAAAATTAATGTTTACCTTTCATTCTATTAAACATTGAAAGCAACACTTATACTAAACTCGAGCAAGTTAGCCATACAAAAACATACTTAAGTCAGTTTGGTAAGGTAAGTCAGTTGTAAATATTTATAGTTCTAATAACGGCAACGCGTGCTTAGGGCCATCTTTGGCGTTGTGCAAGAGAATGGTGTGTGGTGGCGAAGGATGAAACAAGAGCTCACCCAGCTCTACGGCGAACCCAGTACCCAGAAAGTAGCTAAAGCTGGAAGGCATCGTACCCTAATATTCTGTGGAATTGATCTTTAACATATCAACTGCCTTTGTTGCAATTCTGAGCTCAATCGGGCATACCGAACCAATTTCCTGAACGAAAGAGTGACGGAGGTGTATTTTCCTATGCATTTTGGCTGAAACCACCATACAAACTTCAAATCATTTGCGCCAGCTTATGCAACAAGCGATTGAGCTGAAACTTTCAGAGATTGATTTTCTTACCCAAAAGCACAATTCTGCCCCGTAGAATTGGACAACTTTTTGTTTCCTGGGCCAGTCTACTACTAAGTGATCGAACCCAGATTACTAAATTTGATAACATCCTTGGTAGCTGATTCTGCAAAAAGCGACAATCGTTTATCGAGTTGATCCGGAGGAACATCTTCAAATTGTCAGCGTATGAAAGCCTTGGACATTTAATTATGAAGTTCACGTCATTGAAGTAATAATAAGAAAATCAGCGGTCTTAGTTGGCTTCCTTGTGGTAATGCCGATGAAGCCGGGAAATCGTCGGATGTGCATTCGCCGACGGAGACCGACAGCCGGCATCCAGTCATGCATGTACGGAGCCATTCTAAGAAAGAACCACATATTCCAAGCCTTTGGAGTTTTGCTATAGCGATAGAGTGGTTCAGCTTGTCGAAGGCGGCGGATAAGTCGGTATATCTTCTTCTTCTTCTTCTTCTTATTGGCATTACATCCCCACACTGGGACAGAGCCACCTCGCAGCTTAGTGTTCATTAAGCACTTCCACAGTTATTAACTGCGAGGTTTCTAAGCCAGGTTACCATTTTTGCATTCGTATATCATGAGGCTAACACGATGATACTTTTATGCCCAAGGAAGTCGAGATAATTTCCAATCCGAAAATTGCCTAGACCGGCACCGGGAATCGAACCCAGCCACCCTCAGCATGGTCTTGCTTTGTAGCCGCGCGTCTTACCGCACGGCTAAGTCGGTATATATTACGTCCATTTACGTTCTGTCAATCATGCATTAGGTAATATATGAAGTGAGGCACAACAAATTAGAGGTGGTGGAGCGGCCGATCGTAAACCCATGTTGGTCTTCGGACAAATAATGTTTGCAGTGAGAAAGCAGAGGTTCCATGATTACAAGTTCGAACAGCTTTGAAATAGAGCTCAGAGACGTTTTTCCTCTATAGTTATCCATAATCCACGTCTCGTCTATTTCCCTTTTTGTTAACAGGAAACATGGTAGCAGTCTTCCAGCATGAAGGAAAGTGGCCATTGGAGATAGATAGCCTAAACAGAGCAAGCAGAGGTATTAGCAAACTAGAAATGTGTTTCTTCAGGAATGCAGAGGAGACACCATCGGGGCCGGGGTTAAATGAAAGCTTGAGTCGTGACGCTGTAGTCGAGATCATTTCGGCGTCGATGTCGATATTGCTCAGTGCTTGGCCGAACAGTGGGACGTTATTCGCTGCGAGAGTAACTTCAGCGTCGGACAGCTGCTCATCGATGAAAACGTCAGAGAACTTCAACAAAAAAGATTGCAAATGTCCTTAGGAGTTGAAGCGGTCTCACCGTGTAACGTTATTGTCGAAGGAAGACCAGATTCTTTCCGTTGTTTGTTCACAAAATTCCAAAAAGTCTTCGGATGCGTTTTCAGCTTCGATTGCACGTTTCTTAGGTATTGCGAATAGCATAAATGACTGAGTCGCAAAATCATAGTTCAATATCAAATAAACAAGGTATTAAGATTATAACTTGGTAATATTCGTTATTTCTTATTTTTATATGATGATCGTATTAACCCTTTTGTTACCGACAGGGTACCCGGGTACCTTTTTCGTTTTCAAGTGACATTTTTTTAGGGTTCTGAACATCGCAGGAAATTGAAACTCCGTGACATCTTCAAACTCGGCAAAATTAAGGTTTGGGTGGTACGAAAATGAAAATCCAGAAAGGGGGGCTTGGGGAGGGGCTTCTGAATATTTTTACCCCGTAACGTACCGACAGGGTACCCGGGTACCCACGTTTTGGTATGACCATAACTTCGTCAGTTTTCAACCGATTTGGACGATTCCGTTTGCTATGGATTAACAAATTCATCCTCTATCCGTTCCATGTCACATAGGACCGATCCGGATTACCTGGTTACCGTAGTTCCGGATTTGCTAGACCATGCCTCAAAAATGGAGAAGTTGATCTTATAGAATCCAAATGATGATTTCTTGTACCCTGAGCTACCAGCTTCGCAGAAATTTCGAGGATTATGACTTCCCAACGTATTAGGATCACGTGATCATATGGACTCGGAACGGACATCCTGGAATAGGTTCCCGTGGGCCCTATAGTGGCCGCAAATTCATTCCTGGCAATATGGGTATCAAAATTCTTGGAATTGTTCCGGAAACATGTTTTCCATGTAGTTGAAACCATAGGATGGATATGAACCGGAACGGTCATTCTGGAACAGGTTCCCGGAGGGCCCGTAGTGGCCAAAAACTCATTTTGAATAAACCCTAGAAATATGGGTATCAAAATTCTTGGAATTTTTCCGGAGACATGGAGTTTCATGTAGTTCAGACCATAGGATGGATATGAACCGGAACGGTCATTCTATAACAGGTTCCCGGAGGGCCCGTAGGGGCCAAAAACTCATTTAGAATAAACCCTGGGTATCAATATTCTTGGAATTGTTCCGGAAACATGTTTTCCATGTAGTTGAGACCATAGGATGGATATCAACCGGAATGGTCATTTTGGAACAGGTTCCCGGAGGGCCTACAGTGACCATACATTCATTTGGTAGAATCCCTGACAATATGGGTATCAAAATTCTTGTAATTGTTCCGGAAACACGTCTCCATGTAGTTGAGACCATAGGATGGATATCAACCGGAACGGTCATTCTGGAACAAGTTCCCGGAAGGCCAGCAGGGGCCAAAAACTCATTTAGAATAAACCCTGGCAATATGGGTATCAAAATTCTTGGAATTTTTCCTGAAACATGTTATTCATAAAGTTGAAACCATAGGATGGATATCAACCAGAACAGTCATGGTAGAACAAGTTCCCGAAAGGCCTTTAGTGGCCACAAACTCATTTAGAAGACACCCTGGCATCAAAGTTCTTGAAATATTTTCGGGAACATGTTTTTCCAAGAAGATGGCACTGATGATGGGTCATCAGGCTGAATGGCTGTTAGGCCGAATGGTTATTGGGTCGAATGAGAAGTGAGGAGTGAATAGTGAGAAGTGAGCAGTGAGAAATTGAAAGCAAAAAGTGAAAAGTGAAATGAGGGAAATGAGAAGAGAGAAGTGAAAAGTTACACAGTGTTGACCCGATTTTGTCACTCCCCGATTTTATCTACCTCCGACTTTATCACATTTTCGACCCGATTTCATCACGTTCCGCTTTTGTCACGTTTTTGACCCATATTGCATAAATTTTTTTGAAAATTTCAGTCGTTCTTTTTATTATTGTAAATTATTCAGCAAACACCAATGATACTTACAGCGTCTGTGGTTCATTATAAAACATTTCTGAGTACCTGTCAAGAATTTTTAAGTCTTTTCGACAAAAAATAACGGGAAAAGAAGAGAGCAAGTGTTTTTTCTAAATGAGGGTCCCCTCGGAAACCTGTGTGAGAATGACCGGTCCATTGTCAAACCATCTTATGGCCTAATAACCCAAAAGATCATGCTTCCGAGACAATTTCATGAATTGTGATACCCACATTGCCTGGGCTTCTTCAAAATGAGTTTGTGGCCACTTTAGGCCCCACGGGAACCTGTTCCAGGATGACCGGTCCGTTGTCAAATCACCCAATGGTTCAATTACTTATCAGATCATGCTTCCGAAACAATTTCATGAGTTTTGATACCCATATTGCCAGGGTTTCTTCAGAATAAGTTTGTGGCCACTTTAGGCCCGACGGGAACCTGTTTCCGAAATAACCGTTCCGGGATTAATTCATAAGATGGTCCTGTAACGTAGTTAAGTTATATTCTTTAAATTTCCAACGAAGTTTATTAGTCATAACGCAAGAAATCTTCATTTGGTTGAATATATATCTTCAATTTATCACATACTTTGGGACTTGGCTCCATGGGCGTAGCCAGGATTTCGATTAGGGGGGGGGGCCAAATTTTTTAGGTCTTCTGAATCGTTGTTTTATAGTAGTTTTATAAAAACACATGAATATTAGTTTCTTTTTTTTTATATTATAGACTCTTTAAAATTTTATTCGAGTCTGTCAACAGTTTACAGAGTTTATTGACACTGCTTAAATTACTACGTTGTATGACATCGTTCGTTTTCTCCTTGAAAAAAGTTATTGCAGCGATTTCATCTTCATCAAGGTGTTTCCATCTTCTTCTTCAAGGTTTCACTTTGGAGTCAAATCGCGTCGATCAGCGATATTTCTTTAAAGAACTCCAGTACTCTTTTTGCTTGACTGTTGTCGTCGGCTAGTGCTTCCCTCATGTTTGGTTGGAGTCCGATTTTCTTTCTTGCGTCGTCGTATCCAGGGCACTGAACGATAATGTGTTTAATGGTGAGTGGGTGGTTACATTTTACGCACTTTGGTGGGTCTTCCTTTTCCAGTAAGTATGCATGTGTTAGCCGGGTGTGGCCTATTCGTAGTCTGCTGAGTATGACATCTTCTTTGCGATTTCCTGTTAGCGCCTCTTTGAATGGTTTGATAGTTTTTTTCTCTCTAAGTTTGTTGTGGGGTGTTGAATTCCATTCGGATTCCCATTCTTTAATCATACTATTTTTAATGATGGTTTTTATTTCGCGGTGATCAACTGTTTTCCGCGTAATTGTGCTCATCTCTAGCGCACTCTTTGCTTCTTTGTCCGCTTTCTCATTTCCTGGGATGCCTATGTGACTAGGGACCCACATGAATGTTACCGATGTACCTTTCTTCCCTATGTTGGTGTACAGATGAACTATCTCGTCTTTCAAGCTGGTTCTGATTTTCTTCTTTTCTAGTGATGTGACAACACTTAAAGAATCGGTGCAAATAATATATGCGCCTACTCTTTCCTGGTTTGAAATCCAGTTTAGGGCCTCTATTATTGCAAGGCTCTCCACACTATAAATACTGAGTAGACTATGGGTTCGCTTGCGTATGATTCCTTCGTCGGTTACTATGCTGTATCCCGTTTTAGAGTCGTTTTTTATACGTTCGTATACATTAGCTTGCAGAACTTATATTTGGTGTGGATTCTTTCAGCAACCAGTTTTTTAAGTTCATTTGGGTTTTCCCGTTTCTACTAGCGGACATCATTGTTTTGTCTATTAGAATGTCTTTTCTTACCCATGGCGGAGTTTTTGGTATATTTAGGGATTTGCTTGGTGGTAGAGGAATTCCAATATTTTCGATAATACTCTTGCTTCTTGTTCTGATATTGTTTGGCTCTGATGCTGGGCCTTGGGTCCACAATTCTCCTGAGCTGTTGTTATTCTCTTCGTCTGTTGCACTATTTGTGAAAGCCTGTTCATTGTTTGTTTGCTTTGTTGCGAAGCTGGCGAGTCTTTGACTGAAGAAACTTCTAAGACTTGGTATACCTGATTCGGCTTGTAGGCTTTCTATTGGGCTGGTTTGAAAAGCTCCTGTTATTATTCGCAGTCCTTGGTTATGTATGCTCTCTAGCTGCTTCATTGTAGATTCACCGGTTGGGGAGATGATTGGCGCGCCGTACAGCCTTTTCTCTAGGACGGCTGATTTGTATATTTTTGATAAAGTTTGCCGGTCTGCACCCCATTGTTTGGTGGTTGTGCAACGTAAAAACTGTATTCTTTGCTGGCATGCTGCCTTTATTTCTTCGATGTGTATTTTGAATGTTAAGTGTTGGTCTAGTGTTACTCCAAGACATTTATGACTGAGCTTGTACGGTATTATGCCGTTGTTAATTTTAAGGTTTACGTTGGCTTGTTTTTTGATCTCGCTTTTTGAATACTACGGTTGCACATTTTCGGCTGAGATCTTGAATCCAGTGTGGGTTTCCCCAGCTTCAATTTTTTTCAAAGCAAGTTGCCGGGTTTTAGCTATTTTCTTCTGGTTACTGTCGCTGGAGGGCAAAGCTACGTCATCTGCAAAAAGTAAGGCTTGGACGTTTGGTGGTAGGTCTGAGCATATGGTGTCTATAGCTATCAAGAACAGGGTCACGCTTATAACTGATCCTTGACACAAACCATTTTCCATTAGCGTGTCGCGGGAGTATGTGCCATTTATCTTAACTTTGAAGCTCCTTTTCATCAGCATTTGTTTTAGATATTTGATGAGGTTTCCTCCTATTTTCCATTCGCTTATTCTATTCAGAACTAATCTGCGCCAGGTTGTGTCGTAGGCTTTTTAATATCCAGAAAACTGCTTGTGTTAGCTGCTTTTTATGCATTGCTTCTCTCACGATGTTGTCGAAATGGCCCAGATAATCGGTAGTAGATCTACCTTTCCTAAAGGCATACTGGTGTTGATTGATTAGATTCTTTTCTTCTAAGATGAACATTAGCCTGTTGTTGATCATTCTTTCCATGAGCTTTCCAAGACAACTGTTTAGGTAAATAGGTCTATAGTTTCCAGGGTTGTTTCTTTCCCTTTTCCTTTGTAAATAGGTACTACGAATGATTTGGTCCAACTAACTGGATACATGGATTCATTCCACAACCAGTTGTATGTTTTCAGCAAGAGGTTCTTATATTCTACTGGCAAATGAGTGATCATGGCATAGTGTATGTTGTCTGGACCAGGAGATGACCCTTTTAATCCTTCCATTGCCTCCGCTAGTTCGTTTTTGGAGAATGGTGCGTTGTACTCTGCTGTATCCTCATTTCTTATTTCGAGAGGTGTTTGCTCGATCCTGTTCTTCAATGGTATAAAGTTTTGATTGTACTCTTTATCGCTTGATATTTTTCCAAAGTGGTCAGCTAGGCTGTTTGCTATTTCAATGTTTGTATTCATGCGTTGGCCGTTAAAGTTGATTTCTCTGATAGCTGATGATTGGTATTTTCCTGAATTTTCCTAAAATTGCTCCACATCTCTTTGGCCGGAGTATGAACGTTGAATTTGCTGACGAATTCTTTCCAAGAGCTAGTTTTTGCTTCTGTGATGATTTTTGTGCTCTGTCATTGGCGTCTTGATATTCGTATATTAGTTGCGGGCTTGGAGGTTTGTTCTTGTTATTTTTAAGTTTACGTAGAGCTTTTCTTCTAGTTTTCACAGCTGTGGCTACTTCTTTTGCTCCACCATGGCACACGTTTTCCAGCAATTGTTGGTTTAGTTTTTGGAATTGATTGTTCTGCTGCTATTATTATTTGTTTAGTTATTTCTTCTACTTGATCGATGACATCATTTTTCGTCTCAATGTTAATGTTATTTTGGAATTTTTCCCAATCCGCATCTTCTATTTTCCATCTTGGAATACGATCACTTGCTGGCGATTTTGACGGTGTCGACATAATTAGTGGAATATGATCACTTCCGTGTGAATCCTCACAGACGGTAAGTTCCAATATTCCCGCTAGTTGATTAGAGCAGAGGCAAATGTCGATGCAAGATCCGATTCCTGTGCCGCTGTTTATGTAGGTTTTCTCACCGTTGTTCAGAACTAGCAGGTTCTTTTCGTTTATTATTGATTCTATTGTTGTACCTCTAGTGCTGATATTTTCCGATCCCCATAAGGGATGATGGGCATTTATGTCACCTACCAGGATGAAAGGTTCAGGAATTTGTTCTATTAAAGCCATAATATCCTCTTTTTGTGATCTGTTCCCCGGAGGAGATATACGTTTAGTAAGTTTGCGTTCAGTGGTGCTCCGATGTTAACTGCAATTGCTTCTAGATCTGTATCAATATCTATGATTTGACTATCGATGTCGTTTTTACTGCGATTATTACACCGCCTGCTGCTCTTGCTCCATTTGTTCTTGGACGATGGTATGTTGAATATCCTCTGATTTCTGATTGGTTGTCATTTTGGCACATAGTTTCTTGAAGGCAAATAGCTATTGTATTGTAAGTGCTTGCAAGGATGTTGAGGTCAGGCCTTCTTCCTCTTAAGCCTCTTACATTCCATGAAATTATATGGTGTTCACTGCTGATTGTACTTAAGTGGTCTTGTGTTGTTTGTGCTATTTTGTAATGCTTTTTGGTTTTGCTATTATTTTCTAGGATTTCATTTTCTCGTTTCCGTCATCTGAGCTATTTTCTGGGTCTGTGGAAATATATCCTACTTCTTCGGTAACTGCTTTCATTTTGTTTCCTTTTTCCTTGGAGGTGAACTTGGCTGCTTCTCTTGACTTCTTGTGTGCTTAGTTGGGTTCTTCTGTCCGCTATGGGAGGGTGCGTACAAATTTAATGTTGCTTGTAGTTTACTGTTGTCCTTTTCAGACTTTCAAGTTCGTTCTCGGCTGCTTTCCTTCTTGTTTTCTCCTCTTTGTAGACTGATACCAGATGTTCGAATTTGTGGTTCAGTGCTTTGTATTTTTCCTCCATGGATTCCATCTTTTCTCGTTTTCATTTGTGACTTTTTGATTTCTTCTTTGTATTCCTTCAGCTTCACTTCGAACTGATTTTTGATGTCAGCTCTGATCTTTTCTTCAAGGGTATTCTTTTCTTCGTTTAGTTGTTTTACTTGGTCGGCGTAAGTATTCGAGCTTTGATCTTCTATCGTTTTTCTGGCTTCCCAGAAAGACAAGTTTTATCCACTTTGATTTTTATTATTTCCTTTTCTCTTCTTAAGACAGGGTAGCCATTAAAGAACGCTCCGTGCTCGTTTCCACAATTTATACACTTTTCTCGGTTTTCACATTCTTCATGATAGTTATTTCCACATTTCCCGCACTTTTTCTCACTTGAACAGTTTCTTCCAATGTGGCCAAACTTTAGGCACTTAAAGCAACGCATCGGATTTGGATACCATGGTCTTGTTTCCAGCACAGTGTATCCAATTTTAACTTCTTTGGGGGGTGTTTTTCCTTTAAGCGTAAGTACGAAAACTCCCATCGGAGTTTTAACATTATCGCGCATTTTCATCAACTGTTTGACTTCCGTAACTCTTTGGGAGGATAGGTTTTCCAGAAGCTCGTCGTCACTCACTTCCTTCAAGTCTCGGCAGACTATCACTACTTTGCTCGAATTTAAAGTTTTGTGCTCGTACACTTTGACGGTAATTTCGTCACACAATTTTTCAATTTTAGCCAGGTTTTTTGCCTGGTGTTCGTTCCTCACCGTCACTAGAATTTTTCCATCCTTCGTTTTCTTTGCGCTGGTTCCGCTTCCACAGTAACTTTGGATTGTTTTTTCCACAAGTATCGGGGACACTCCGTGGAAATTCCATCCTTTCCATCACCATTATCATTTCTCTGGGGTTTCCCCAGAGGTTTCCCCCAGTCGGGGGAAATTGGATGCACTCATCCGGCAAGTTGGTGTCGCCGGTGGCGCAGGGTTTATTCAAGTTCAGAGCCCTATGTATGTTGTTTACGCTTCGGTCGACGGCACTAGTAATTGGTGATTCGACACTTTCGCGGTCTCGGTCGGGGGTAATATGATACTTTCGCGATCGCGGTAGTTGGTTTAATTAATTGCCAGTAAGCGTCTATACTCGACCGGGGCAGAACTCGGACTGGAATATTAGTTAGGGTGGCTCAAAAACACTTTTCAAAATTTTTTGATGGGCCGCCCTCTTATCCAATTCTATTTGATGCCTGATGCTCTAGACAAAATTTCAGCCAAATCGGTCAACGTTTGGGCAGTGCTAAACTCGTTGGAAGTTTATAAGGAAAATGTATGCAAAAACATCCAAAAACAGTAAATTGCAGTTGGACGGCACAATTTACGATCAGAACTATGATACTCATTCAGTTCTTGCAAAATAAAATACAGAATGTTATGCTGAAAACCGCGAGAAGATTAGAGTTTATTACGCAAAGATATTAGCATTTTACTGGAGTGTTGTAGGGGTGAATTTATTTCTTTTCAAAGGTGAAAGAAACGAAATTTGCTCAAACCCCACTGCAGAGAAATGCTAATAACTTAGCCGGACAAACTCGAATCTTCTCGCGGTTTTCTGCATAACATTCTGTATTAAATTCTCCAAGATCTGAATGAGTATCATAGTTCTTCATCGTAAGTTGTGTAGTCCAGCTGCAATTTACTATTTTTGGATGTTTCACATACATTTTCCATATAAACTTCCAACAAGTTTAGCACCGCCCAAATGTTGACCGATTTGGCTGAAATTTTGTCCAGAGCATCAGGGCATCAAATAGAACCGAATAAGAGGGCGGCCCATCAAAAAAATTGGAAAAAGTTTTTCCCATACTAATTTGAGCCACCCTAATATTAGTGCTTGGTACTTTTTCCTTCTAAGCTCCAAACACTTTGAAACCAAATCCACAACCAACAGTAAAGGCTGAATCTCAACAGCGCGTTGCGCGTAATGCCAATAAACGTGACGCATTCACGCCCGGATTCTTCAGGAATGCCTCCAGCAATTTCTTCGGCAATGTCTTCAGGAATTCCACCATCAATTTCGCCGGGAATTGACCGAAAATTCCACCATTATTTACTCCAAGAAATCCTCCACGAATTCTTTTATAAGTTCTGCAGGGAATTCTTCAGATAATTCTTTCGTGCTGTTTCTCATAAAAAAAATCTGAAAAATTGCACCGTGGAATTCCTAAGAATATTCCGCAGAACTGACAATAAACATTCTTGAGAATTTCGCGAAAAGTCTTCGAATTTCTTGTGTAAATTCCATATTTTTTTCCGTGAAAGTTTCGAATAATTTCTTGTGAAAATTTCTCCAGAAATTCCACCGAAAATTTATACAAAAATTCCGAAAATTTATACAGAGGAGTTCCTAGATTAATTCCCAAAGATATCCAGAAAGAATTCCGGTGGAAACTTCAAGATTTCCACTGGACATCCTGCAGGAGTTCCTTTGAAAATTCCTCCGGGAATTCTTCCAGGAGTTCAACTTGCAGATCCTCCAAGAATTCCTCCAGGATTTCCTCCAAGAATTATTCCGGTAGTTCTATCGGCAGTTCCTACGGGGGCTCTCTGAAAATTCTTCCGGGAATTTCTCCAGAATTTCCTCCGGGAATTATACAGAAATCCCTCCAGAAGCTCCTCCGAGAATTTCTCTGGGAGCTCTTCAAGGAATTCTCCGGGAGGTCCTCTGATGATGATGATGGTCCTGCTACATACCCTTCAAAGGTTTCAGCTAGATGAAATTTGTCTATAAGATGAATTCTCCAAGATTTTTTCCGAGAAGTCTTCTGCTAGATTCACTGGCAGTTCCTCCGGAGGTTCATTTAAAAATTCTCCCGGGAGTTTCTTTAGAAATTCCTCCGGGTATTCCACCAGGAGATCATTCAGGCTTTTTTCAGGAAATCATTTAGGCTTTCTTCAGAAAATTAGCTGGAAATTCCTCCCGAAGTTCTTCCGATAGTTTTTCTGGGAGTTCCTCCGGGAGGTCCTCTAGGAATTCTTCTATGAGTTTCTCCTGAAATTCCTCCGGGAGTTCTTACGGGAGCTCCTCCGGCAGTTCCTACGTGAATTCCTCCGGGAGATCCACCAGCAGTTTTTATGAGCATTTCTCCGGAAGTTTCACCAGCAGTTCCTTTGAGAAGGAACATTCGGAGTAATTTCCGGAGGAACTCCCAGAGGAATTTCTGTGGGAATTCCCGGAGAAAGTATCAGAGGAATTTTCGGAAGAACTGCCAGAGGAACTTCTGGATGAATTTATTGAAGAACTACAGGAAGAATTTCCGGAGGAAATCCTGGAGGAACTCTCGTAAGAACTTCTGGAAAAATTCCAGGTCAAACTCCTGCAAGAATTCTTGAAGGACCTCCCGGAGGAGCTCTCAGAGAAATTTTCCGAGGAACTTCTGAAGGAATTTGTAGATAAATTCCCAAAGAAAGCCTTAATGAACTCCTGAAAGAAAGTTCGAATGAATTTCCGGAGGAACTACTAGTGGAACTCCGGAGAAGTTTTCAGAGGATCAGCCGATGGAATACCCGGATTTGAATTTCGAGAGGAACTTGAAATCCCATTGCCTTTGAAATTCCTGCCAAATATCCTCAAAGAATCCCTGTAAAGTTCCTGGAGAGATTACTAGAGGAACTTTTGGAAAAACTCCTGGGAGAGCTCCCGGAGGAACTCCCACAAGCACTTCCAGATGATATCTCACAAGGTAATACTGAAATAATTATTGGAGAAGTTCATGAAGGAATTCCTGGAGAAATATCAGAAGGAATTCCCGAAAAAATACCAGGAGGAATTAATGCAGAAACTACCAGATGAAATCCAGAAAGTATTCCCAGATGAATTGTTGTTCTTTGTTTGTTCTGAAGAAATTCCTGGAAGAACTCTTGGAAGATATCTTGGAGGAACTCTAACATTAATTTCCGAATGAAATTCTGGAGTAAATTCCGAGTGAAGTCCGGAAAGAATTCTAGAACAATTCCGCGGAAAAAAATCTGGAGAAATTCCTGAAGGAAGAGAAAAATTTCCGGGGAAATACTTGGACGAATTCTTGGAGAAGTTCCTAAAGAAATTTCTAGAGGAATTCTTGAAGGATATTCTGAAATAATTGCGGAAAGAATTCCAAAATGTAATTCTAGAGGATTTCGCTATTGAATTTATAGAGGTATTCCCGGAAAAAGTCCTGGAAGTTAAGGCTACCTTAAGGCCACCTTACACCTCGGGAAAATTTTCCTCCGGATTTTGGTCCCCGTGCATTTTAAATGGGGCCGGGATTTTTATTTTCCGTGCCCAAATCCCGAAAACATCGCATATGCAAAAATACATGGGGAAAAATCCGCGGATCAAATTCCCGAGGTGTGAGGCTACCTTTATCCCGGAGGAATTTAAGGAAGAGTTCCTGGAGGAATGCCCAAAGCAGTTCCTTATAGATTAGCAGATGAAATTATGGAGCGAAATCGGAGGATTTCCGTCATAAATTACTGAAGAAACTTCTAGTGGAATTTTGGGAGGAAATTCCGTATGTATTCTTGGAGGAACTCTAGAATGCATTCCTGAAGGAAATGTCGCAGATTTTCCTGCAAGAATAGCCGAAGAAATGTCTAGAAGTAAAACTTGAAGGGAAGAAAAGAAATCTTCAAGAAACTTCCACATGTTTTCCTAAATTAGTTGGGGGTTTCTAGATAAGGAAAAATTACAATTACAGGAGAAGGATTTTCAAACGATTTCCAGAGGAATTTGTGGATAATTTTCCGGAATTTAGAAGTTCCCAGGGGAGCTTCTAGAAGGATTTCTAGGAGAATTCTTGAACCCGAAATGTTTCGAGTTGTTTTGAAATTTCATATAGTATGGATCCTGAATACCCTTATAAGTTTTTTGGGAATCTTTTGAATTTCAAAAACATATTTCTGAATATGATTGGATCGTAAAGTGCACATGTTTAAGCGAATTCATTTCAGTACCCGTTCAATCTATCCGCCATTTAGGGGGGGGCGACGGCCCCCCCCCTGCCCCCCTCTGGCTACGTCCATGCTTGGCCCAGTTAATCCGGAATTCCGGTTACCAGGTAATCCAAATCGGTTCTCTGTAACATGTATCGAATAGCGGGTAAGTTCCTGCATCCGTAGCAACCAAAATCGTCTAAATCGGTGAACAACTGACTATGTTATGATCATTTTAAGTCCGTGGGTACCCGGGTACCCTGTCGGTAACGTAAGGGTGTTTTTTTTGTCGGTAACAAAAGGGTTAAAAAAATCCAGTAATCTCATTTTAAAGGGGAAGCGATTAATTATCGATAGTTTTCCTAACGGGTGGTAACTAAAAAAATGGAATGTTTTCAATACTACTCTTTTAGAATAATAATGCTTTCATAGAAATATGACTTTAAGTGAATCAATCTTTAGAATGAATACTTAGAATTGTCACACACATACTTTCCCATCAACATTGCTCATAACATGCCGTATAGAAAGAAGAAATACTGCGGCGTGCATTATAAATTTTTAATGCGAAAAAAGATCATGGGAAAAGTACACGGTCGAACATTTTAGGCGTGAATATGTTTCGAAAACTGTCACAACATTATTTGGTCTACTCAACTCCATTATATACAACGGTGATTGTAAGGCCAAAGACACGAAGCAACTCATAAGCAGGATCAGAAGCAGCATTCCGAAAATCGTTTTGGTAGAACCGTAGGGGAAACTGGACACACATGATCCCCGGGGACACATGATCCCCCCCTGTTTTCTCGAAAACTAATCACATTTTTATACCAGTGATATGTGCAAACGGATCCGTTAGATAGATTATTGAATCTGAGTAACATTTGATATTAGTTACTTTATGTATATGGGTTTTAGAGAGGTTTTATTATTTGAGCATTCTCAATCCTTTTTTTCTTCAAAAGAGAAAAGTTTAATAACTTTGAATATGTCCAACCAAAACGTACCAAATTTTTACTGGACAAAGTTTTATTATTGTAGAATTGAATAAATTCATTCAATTAACTATTGCTTATTTTCCATTGAATACAAAAAAACAAAACAAGATAAATACTCAACATGGACACACTTGATCCCCCACAGTTTGGACACACTTGATCCCGAAATTGCATATATTAGGGCGTTTGTTGTATACCGTTGCATATTATTCTATTATACGTAACTAATTGATCTGTTAAAATTCTTTTCTAGTTAAAAAGTATGAATAAATTTAATTTCTCTTTAATTTTGTCAATCAGACGATACACGCGTAATTTGAATTTCTCAATAGCCTTATTTCATTAACCAGAACAAAATGTAATTGAACATACTTATTTTTGATTAGTTTTATTAAATGCATTTTAACATTGTTTTCAATGAAAAAGTGTATAAATTAGGCTTTGAAAATACTGAACAAATCACAGGGCTTAAAATCAGTATTGTTCGATTTGGTACTAAATTCTTTACGTTTGAACTAGGAGAAGTTTGCTTTCAATCACCATTTATTTGTAAATCTTCTTAAAGAATTTTTCAATAATAGGCACATTCAACAACTTTTAGTCAGTTGTTTAAGAGAAATCACATTTGTGTAATAATAACACACACTACAAAAATGATGATGCGTGACAGTACCATATTGATGTATGAAGTCACCATCCTGGTATGATCACGGTTGTTGTATTGATAGTAAATAGTCTGGCGATCTCGATGTATCACAAGTTTTTTATTGATCTCAAAACAGGTACTCAGGGATATTTACCATTGGCCATGGAATTCGCAGTGTGGCCAATTTTCAGAGATTTAATAAAAAAAATTGATTCTAAAATTACAAAGATATATTTTTATATCGATCAACCATTTTTGGAATCATAATTTAATCAATCACAAAACGAGATCCTTACTTAATACCAACATTATTTAATTTTTACACGACTGCTATTACGACAGACTATGAAGAATTGTTAGGATTTGAGGCTAGACCAATTCGTCCTTTCATTAGACTTGGAAGAACCTAAACATGTTCAGCTCATAACGGGATCAATTTCCCCCTATATGGGGATCAAGTCACCCGCAAGTTTTGAAAATGCCAAATTTTCTATCTTTCAGCAAAATCGATTTTTTGGTAACTTTCATGAACAAATAATTGCTTCCAATGACGTTTTTGGATAGCTAATTAAATTCTTTATCAAGTCCATCAAGAAGCGTGCAAATATGTGCATGTCACATCCAGAAATATGCTAAACAAAAAGTGGGGATCATGTGTGTCCAGTTTCCCTACAGCGGTCATGTTATACTAGCAAGACTAAGCTGTGCCGCACGGCGAACCGCCAATATTCATTAGCCTAAGTTTAAACACTAAGGACAACTCTTTGTATAACACAAGATTTTTTTATGTACAGGTTATCCGACTTCGTCAGTAGATGGGAATAACCAGCGCGGGGGGGAAACATACATTTTCAGTGCAAAACGTAAACAAACGAGCATAAATTCCATACAAAAATCCAAGATGGCTGAGTTGGGGGTATTGACAAGTCGGATAACCTGTACATAAAAAAATCTTGGTATAACATATATCGGATTGAACTGTACTTCTTTGTATTTTTTATCCCGAGCCATTCTTTTCATTCTAATTTTCATAGTTGCCACCCGTTACTAAAAAGTTTCGTTTCATAGAGACTAAAAATTGTTCGAGACCCCACAGTATATTTTTTTAAATGGTCACGAAATGAAAGCTGAAGTTTTGGCGATGCCCATTTTTTGTTGTAAAGGTCCCCCATACGCCGTTTGCTTACTGTTAATGTTTGCGAGCTTCCACGTGATCCCATTCAATACAAGGTCACACACAATACGTAGGTTATACGTAGTTTTATTAAGCTCGTTCTAACAGGATCAGTGGGCGTTCTAA
>NW_026943650.1:0-5075 GCF_024139115.2 Armigeres subalbatus
TCCGCCAGAGGGAGTAGAGAGATCTTGGTGAGTCTCAGCATACTTCCCAGGTGACGTGGACGAAATCCCTCCTCCAGAAATAGCTGCGCCTGTAGCCTACAGCCACCGACACAAAATCCCTTCGTCATAGGGTGCGACGCAAATGCACATCACACCGTATGGGGAAGTACAAATATAAACACCAGAGGTGAGTACCTGTTACAGTTTCTCTTCCAAGAACATTGACATTTGTAATGTAGGAGACAAGCCCACGTCTGAAAACTCCACTCGTCAGGCAGTTTTGGCCTATACTCCATGATATCTCCGATAAAATAAAAATGGCATGTTTCTGAAGAAATATCAATGTCAGACCATAAACACATCTTCTTCGAATGGGAAGGGTGTCGAACGTTGGAAAAAACGTTTAAAGATCCTAAGAAAACTGATGGGGAATCCTACCCAGCTATCCTACGATCCGAAGAGTACATCATAGAAAGTCACATCAAGTCCATAACACAATTGGAAGATGCGTCCAAATCCATTAAAACAAAATCCTTAACGCCTACCAAGAGAGCTGTCCAACTAAATCAACTAGTTCGAGTAGAGACGTTCCATGGTGGAATAAAACTCTTGAGAAGCTTAGGAAAACTGCGCGTAGGGAGTTCAATCGTGCTAAGCGAACCGGCGATTGGAGCCTATACAGAAAGGCCCTGACGAACTACAACAAAGAAATAAGGTCAGCCAAACGGAAATCGTGGATTCTAATGTGTGAAAGCATAGAGAATACACCCATAGTGGCCAGACTCCAAAAAACTCTTTCAAAAGACCACTCCAATGGTGTGGGTAGCCTCCGAAAGACGGATGGTTCGCTCACTGTAGAGTCTAGCGATATACTGAGCGAATTGTTAAAGCTCCACTTCTCTGATTCCATCCCTGAGTAGAGCATCGGCGCCACAGGCACTGGAACGGCTGTCTCAGATCCACAAGAGATCCACCCATGGGTTTCTGCGTCTACAAAGACGCAATAAAGATTGCAAAGGAAGCTTTCACTCGGGCCAGGGTTGAGAGGGCCAGAGATCTTTCGAGCTATTTAAGTCTCCTGGCATGGATGGAATATTTCCAGCGTTGATCCAAAAGAGGAGAAAACACTGGTTCCACCCTTGGTTGAGATTTTTAAGGCGAGTCTGATTTTGGGGCACATACCTAACGATTGGCGTCAAATCCGGGCTGTCTTCATTCCGAAGGCAGGCAAGAGAGATAAACCAACCCCAAAGCATTCAGGCCGATAAGTTTATCCTCTGTAATGCTCAAAATTATGGAAAAGGTACTATGCGAGTACATAAATCACAAATTTATGAAAGCAATGCCTTTGTCAAAAACCAATTCGCTTATCAAAGTGGAAAATCTACGATCTCGGCACTACATACGGTAGTTCAAAAATCGAAATCACTTAATGCAAAAGAAATTGCTCTTGTAGCATTTCTTGATATTGAGGGCGCATTCGATAACGCTTCTTATTCGTCTATAGGGTCAGCAATGTTGAGGAGAAAATTGACCCATGCATTGTTACCTGGGCACATGCTATGCTAGCTAATCGGAAAATCTCCTCTGAGCTTAGCGGTTCATACATCACTGTTAAAGCAACAAGGGGGTGTCTGCAAAGGCGGAGTGCTTTCTCCTTTGTTGTGGTCACTGGTGGTGGATGAGCTTCTAGACAGCTTAGAGAGAAGAGGCTCCGAAGTGGTTGGATATGCTGATGACGTTGTCATTATTGTACGAGGCAAATTCGAAAGTGTTATCGTGGAAAGAATGCAATCTGCCCTAAATCACACTTTTTCCTGGTGTCAAAAGTATCAACTAGGCATAAATCCTACAAAAACTTCCATTATCCCTTTCACCAAACGGAGAAAAGGTACAACTGAAAACCCCTTTTCTTGAATCAAACACAATTAGTTTATTCAAGTGAAGTAAAATATCGAGGTGTCATACTGACGCAAAGCTTAATTGGAACTCTCATCTCCAATCAGTTGTGCAGAAAGGTCTCAATACACTTTGGGTTTGTTCAAAAACCCTTGGTAAAAGATGGGGCCTAAAACCAAGTATGATCATGTGGATATATAAAAACCATTGTCCGTCCCAGGACAACTTACGCTTCCTTGTCTGGTGGCCTAAAACTAATGAGGCTGCTGCAAGGGCTAAGCTCAACAAAAATCCAACGCACCGCTTGCATAGCCATCACTGGTGCAGTTCGTAGTACACCCACTTTGGCCCTAGACGCACATGCTTCACCTGCCCTGGTTAGATCAATTCATAAAGCTGGAAGCGGAAAAAAGTGCTCTAAGGTTAAAGAGAATAAAAACACTGCTGTCGGGAGACCTTACGGGTCACCTCAGCATATTAAATGAATTTGCCATAAAATCCCGCAATAGGAATTTGTAGTGACTGGATGGAAACGGTAGTCAATTATGACTTACCTTACGATGTGTTCATTCCTTCCCGCCAGGAGGGAAGGAGGTGGACCCAGCGTTCCAACAGGCTCTATAAATTTCTTCACAGATGGTTCGAAAATGAATAATCTGACAGGATCCGGAATCTATGGCTACAACAAAAATTTCTGTCCACTTAGGACAGTGGCCCACAGTATTTCAGGCGGAAATATATGCAATATTAGAATGCGTGTTATTATGCCTGAGGAGAAAGTATAGATTTGCAAAAATATGTATTTTCTCTGACAGCCAAGCGGCACTTAAGTCGCTTAATAACTACACTTGTAACTCAAAGCTAGTGTGGGAATGCATTCTGGCTTTGAAAAACTTATCCATACGCAATCGAGTCTACCTATATTGGATCCCAGGACATACGGGTCTAGAGGGAAACGAGATTGCTGATGAGCTAGCCAGGAATGGATCTAATGAAAGGTTCATTGGCCCTGAGCCCTTCTGCGGGATCTCAGACTGCTCTGTAAAATGGAACTGAACAAATATATGGTCAGTCAAATCACATCAAACTGGAATGCACTTCCCCATACGAGCCAATCCAAAAGGCTCGTAACGATTAACCCCAAGAAAAACCAACAACTATTAGGTCTCAACAAAAGGGATCTCAACATCTACACCGGTCCTAATAACCGGACACTGCCCCTGCAGATACCATCTACAAAAGATCGGAGCAATCAAACCTCAAATTGCCGCTTCTGTGACGAGGAGAGAGAAACATCAGAACACATCCTCTGCTATTTTTGCAGTGCACTCACCCAACGTAGGTTCAAAGTTCTCAGCAAAGCCCTTTTAGGGCCTGCTGACATATGGATCTTATCCCCCAAGGACGTGGTTGGCTTCATAAAGCTAGTCTCGCCAGAATGGGGGAGTCACATACTGTAACTCAGGATCTCTATTCATCAATAATAGATGGTCTTGAGTTCAGTCGATACCAAGGTATCTCAGTGACAAACATGTTACTGAGATAACTTGCGTATTTCACAGTAAAAGGGTATATCACAATAGTCCTAAAATCTGGACGCAGTGATCTTCACCCGACAAACGAGGAGAAACGAGGAGAAGCGCAGGGAATCCCTTTCGCTGGTGCTGGAAAGCTTCATTCCTGGCGCTGACATGCTTGTTCTTCAGACGCGAGTAATCCCTTTTCCTGGTGATGAAAAGTTCTTTTCAAACGCAGGAAAGCTTTTTACCAAATGCTGAAAATTTTCTGTGCAGATGTCAAAAAGCTTTCATCCAGCCGTTTGGATGCGTTTTTCGGACGTCAAAAAATCCATTTTTCCATACGCAGGGAATCCTCTTTCAAGAGGCGGGAATGCCTATTCTCAGACAACAAAAATAAACTCCTTCCATACACCGGGATGCCTCTTTTCGGGAACAGCCTTTCCCCAGACGCCAAGAATCCGCTTTCCAGAGGGTGGAAAGCCTCTTTCCTGGCGATTGTAATTCACTTTTTAAGCGCTAGAAGGCCCATTCCCTGGCGCTGAAAAGCGTCAGCTTAAAAACTTTTTCGCAAACTATAATCCTCGTTTAACCCTTAAAGGCGCAAGGCGATTTTTTTTTAGAAATCGTCGGAAATATTTTTAACGTAAATAACCATTTAAATTATTTACATTGAAGGTATTTTCGATTTGTTGTTTTAAAACAACATTGCGCATTTAAGGGTTAAATCTCTTTCCTGGCGCTGAATTGTCCCTTTCCAGGCGCTGGGAAGCCAGTTTCATGGCATTGAAACTTTTGTTCCAGATGTTGGAAATCTTTTTTTCCTAGCGAACATCAATTTCCCAGGTGATGGGGAGCTTTTCTATCGAAAATCTTTTCTCCAGACGACGGATAGACTTTTCCATACGATGAAGAGTTTATTTTATAGACGTTGGACAACTTCTATCTTAGCAATAGAGAGCTTTTTCTTTAACAGTGGAACGTCCCTTTCAAGGAATTGGGATACCTGTGTCTTGACTTCATAAAGACCTCTTTCTGGTGCTGAAAATCTTCAGGGCCCTGAAAAGCCTTTTGTCCAGGCGCTAAATACCATTATCCGGACGCTAAAAACCATTAATAAGGACGCTGGAATGCTTTTTCCAAGAGTATTTTAAAATCTTCCTTCGGGGCAGTGCAAAGCTTCTTTACTAACGCTTGGAAATCTCTTTCCTGGCGCTGGAAAGCCTCTGTCATGACGCTAGAAAACCTCTTTCCAGAAATGTTTCTTAGGTGATTTACATTTTTTTCTGGACTCGAAATTTTTTCTTTCATACGCTGGATAGCCTCCTTCCAGATCCAGACAGATGAAAAGTTTCTTTACAACTGCTGAAGGGTTTTTATTTGGCACTGTAAATTTTTTTTCCTGGCTCTGTGAAGCTGCTTTTCAGGTGCTAGCAAGCCTGCTTCCCGGTGCGGGAAAGCCATTTTCCGAGGAGTGAGGGCGCTGGAAAGTTTTTTTTCCTGGCGCCATAAATTCTCTTTGCAGATGCTGGAAACCTCCTCCCTGATGCTCGCAAGCCTTTCATCAGACGCTGGAAAGCTTATTTATATGCCCTTTTCAGGCACTGAAGTACTTTTTCCTTGACTTTTTTCAGACACTGAAAAGCCAGGATTTTTTAG